>NW_009209430.1:0-16030 GCF_000690835.1 Fulmarus glacialis
TAGCTAGAATTGAACAATCAATAAGTGCATTAGAAAGTTCACTTAGATCACTATCTGAAGTAGTGCTACAAAATCGAAGAGGGTTAGACCTAGTGTTCTTACAACAAGGGGGAGTATGCGCTGCACTGAGGGAAGAATGTTGTGTATATGCCGACCACACCGGAATAGTGAGGGACACTATGGCCAAATTACGAGAAGGATTGGAAAAACGAAAAAGGGAACGAGAGATGCAGCAAAGTTGGTTTGCATCATGGTTTAATCATTCACCATGGCTAGCCACCCTGATATCTACCCTGATAGGGCCAACTGTAATAATCATAATAACATTGATCTTTGGACCCTGTATATTGAATAGGCTCGTGTCGTTTGTTAAGAGCCAGCTAGAAAAAGTTAACATCATGTTGGTAGAATGCCAACAATTGCTTTAAGAATGTTCTTGCTCAAAATTCTTTATCTATCTCCAGTTATACCCTGTTATTCTCTGTTACACCCCAGTTATTTCTTGCTTAGCATGCCTTATATTTTCTATTCAAGTTTATGGTATATGTTCTAAAAATGTTATAAAGCATATATTAGGAACACGATACATTTAGCATGTTTTTAATCCAAGGTTATGATATATGTATTTTTATGATTGTTACATTTAGCTAATTTAATTACGCATAGGGAGGGGGGAAATGCAGGTAGTTAGGGTCTGGCGGCCGGAAGATATCGTGCTGTACGGAAAGATAGGGCCCCTCCCCTGATAGCCAGTAGCGTTTAGTTTGTGATGTAAGCAGACGGAAGTGACGTCATAAACCCAAGGTATATAATGTTGTGTCACATACCAATAAACGCCATTTGCCGTCCACCACATTGGTGTCTGTGAGCTGATGGCCCGAGCGGCCCGGGGTTGGTCGCCGTGTCGTTCCTGAACCAGGTCGCCACGCCTTACGAAGGCAACATAAAGGGTATTTTTTCATCTACTTCTCAAGAGGAAACCTTTTCTAAGGAGCTAGAAAACTGATACTTAAGAAACAATGGGGAAAGAATAAACACATGCAGGATGGGGATGGGGTGGAGCAACCTTTTATATGTTTAACTGATCTCCCCCTTTTGTTTTTTGTGTGGGTTTGTTTTTTTTTTTTTTTTGCAATGACATCTGCTAGGCAGACACAACTGTTATCGCCATTAACATCAAATTAAGTAACTAAAAATAGGACTTCTGAATTGAGAAAGTGATGTAATATCTGGAAGTGCTGCTTTTGTTGACAGTTGCTGGGAGAGACAGTATTCAGGGTGAATGGTAGATAGTGATTTGGAACTAGATCAAATGGGCAAGCTTTCCACTAGAGCCTGTGAACACTCTTGTTCTGCTTTATCTTTTACTTTAATCTCAGCATGCAAGTAGCTCCTTCAAAACCACTAAAGGCCTGTCCTCAGTGTTCGGATCATCTCTACAGGGTAACTGTCCCTTCCAGGGCTGGATTCTGTTTCGCTGCTGTCAACATTTCTCTATCTACTCCATTATTATGCTCGAAGGTGAAACACAGGCAATTTTGATAAGTCATTTCTACAGTTAAAACTTCAGCATCTGGGTGCTATTTCGGCTACATATTTTTAAACAACTGGAAGTCAAGATTTTACAAGGAATCCTCAGACACTCAATTATTTCTTCATTTATTTTTACCAGAACATGCATAATAAGAAACCCTAAGCAAAACAAAACAAGATCCAATGATAGTAAATCGAAGTGTCATTAAAACTGCTAATTCCATTTGCTTAAATTCAGAAATACAAGGGAACAAATTCCCTCAGAAGTTTTCCAGTCTTTTCTTTATGATAAACTTCCTTGCAGTTTCTCTCTGTCTCAGTCTTTCATTCAAGGGGACCGTCCCCTGTCCCCTTCAAATAATGTAGGGAAGAGCACGATGGCTAGATTCCAGCATCAGGAGCTGGCGTCACATCTCTTCAACAAGAAGATCAAGGTTTTTCAAGTCTAGGAAGTGTCTGAAGCATTAAAACGGGCTTACACTTTTTAAAAATGATGATTTTACATAGCGTGATTTACTATGAGAAGACAGTCTTTTCAGACTAATGCAACACTAGAAAAATTTGTCAGAGGATCCCACTTTGCACCAATGATTTTTTATTTTTATATATCTATACACACCCCTCCCCCATATATCTGAGTGTGTCTGTGTGTGAATTCTGTGTAAATACCATTCTTTTAAAGGCACCATTTTTATACTGTGAAGCCACCTAAAGCTGCAAGCATCCCTTTTAAAAGGCTTACTGCCAGAGGTCCAGCATCTTATTAGTGGCCATGCTGCTTCTGAGAGAGCCTAATCCAGGTACTCCTGCTCCCATTGCTGTATTGAGCAACACATTCTGGGAACCAGGAGCGCTCCAAGAGTCTGGTTTATCTGGGGGAGTGCCAATGCCCTTAATTTTAACAACCCATCTGAGTTGGGTGGGGGTCCAGTACTTCTCAAATTTAAAGACTCTTCTAGACTAATTAATGATGCTTTTGAGACAGTCCAGTGGCTTTCTTCACAGATGATGAAAAGGTTTTCAGTTAATGTCAGGGTGATTTTTTTTCATTTGGCAGAGAAATTGATTTTTGGCCCATTATTTTGTGCTATTTTAAAGAATTGAAGCACCTGGTCATAATTAAATACATAGAGTTTTCCACTGGGCTGACAGTATAGATTACACCAATGACTCTTGATAGCTCAAGTGATCTGAATGAAATCATCATAAACAGTCATGAGTAGCAATATGAACTTTTACCACAGACACAATAAAAATAAAGAATAGTATTTTTCTAGGAGTAAACAAATCCCCAGGAGGCTGAAGACAGTATTTGGACTTCGTAGTCTCCATTTGGCTTCCAAAAACAAATAAATAAAAATTTATGAGTAACGTGAAACTGTGTTTTCCACTATAAAGCCCTCCATTTTAAAAGGAAACAAAAGAACAAAATTATGAAATAGTTCAGCAGAATTATTCAGTGGAATTGTCTTTATTCCCTCTCCTTCACTGTTAAAATTTTATTAATATTGAAAAAAAGTAAAGTGAGTTTTCAAAACCAATATCACTATAAGCCATTCTAAGAGTGACAGCTGCATTGTTCTTGCACCTCTAGTTGAAAAAGATAGACAAGCTAATTGCCTTCGAAGTTGCAGCTTTTTTTGTTACTGGATCTCATTGCTATTTGCTTTCATGACTGAGTTTTTCTCAAATTTTGAGGCTGTGTACCTCATAATATAAACAAATTTATTCAAAATACAACTGTCTGCCAAGACTTTTTTCTTATGGCTCTCAACAGATAACCATAAAGAGTGACCCTGACTTTTTATTCATGATTCATACCATCAAGCTGTCCACTGTGACATAGTTTAAAACAAAGTAGTTTATTTTCCAGTTTGATCTGGTATTTAAAAGCAACAAGACTGATGAGACCTGACGTCTATTACTATCTTTGCTTCATGCTAGTTTGTAACTTTAGACACATACACTTTTTTTCCCATGTGTAATGGGAAACTGCAGAAATTAAGGGGAATATTCACACTATGCAAAGATAAAATATAAATTGATCTCTCCAGGACTATAGACTATAGTCTCTGCGTCTTTCTGCCTCAGTTTTGTAATCTGTAAAATGTGCAAATGGTATTTATCTAACAGCAGGGTTTGAATGATTAGTACCTTAGAGTTATGGGACTTAGGGAAAAGCACTACAGAAGTACAATATATCACATTTTTCCTCAATTCTGAGTGAGACAAGCAGCATGACTTGAGATAACTATTTTTATGAAACATGTTAAAGGTTAACAAATAATTACTTAAACAGTTGGCCTTTTAATGGGTTTTACAGTCTGGTTAAAGAATACTGGGGTCCAAACAACTAACTCATTTTACACTTAACTGAAATAATCGGGGGTTTATGCAAAGTGAAAAAAAGCTAACAAACAAGGATTTCAGATCTATCGCAGAAGCTTTATCTTATTCCAAATGAAAAAAAAAAATTGTTTCAGGTGGAATGAAGCATTTTGCTCAACTGAAAATGAAGTGTTTTGTTTAATGCCTCGTTTGTTAACGCTTTTTTTAGCTTCCTTTTTAATTTGGGTCACACTTGAAATGAAAAGTACAGCTGAGTAAAGAAATTTGAAATGCTTCATTTAAAAACTGTCAAAACAATATTTCTACATCTCCATTTTTTTCTTTTTTTTTTCCTAACTGAAAATATTCACAAAGTGCCACTCAAACAATGTTTTTCCCTACCAAATACTATTTTCAGCAGAGGTACTACACACTAATAAGGATTATTTTGCTCAGTCCAGCAGGACAAATAACAGCATAAATCTAAACAGAGAAGCAATATTTGTTCGGACTATCCTACTTTTGCCATCTCTTCAGTTCTTGAGAAGACAGTCAAATCTTACCCTGCACTCCTTACTCCATACTTCTGAATGCAGGCAGCATGTTTTCCATGATCTGTTGGCTAACATGGAAATCACCTTAAGCTCAGAGTTATTGTTTAGCACTTTTTCTTGCCAACTAGTTATATTGACTAGGTCAAGACTGATCTGACAGCATGAGCAGTGGTCCTCCCTCAATCGTGAGGAAGATCATGTGTTTGCTCAAAGCAGCTTCAGTCCTTCAGAGGGGCTGCAATTACTTGGTGAATTAGAAAAAATAGGAATGGCAGGTTTGTGATTTTTCTACACACGCCACAGTCTGCCTATCAAGCCCAGAGTCATGACCTTTCTCTGTGATTTGACCAAGCTGCAAAGCTTTCTGCATCTCAGATGCTCTCTCAAAGCAATGGGTGTAGTACTTGCCTATGAGTAGTGTATCTTGCAATAATATTTTCAGCACTTTGAAGCTATATGAAGCTATGCAGCATAATTGAAAAGTACAAGTATTAAGGTATCACGGATGAAGCAGGGAGGAACACTTCACAAACCAATTATAAAGGGTGAAAGAATGACTGCCTCTAGAATGGGGTCTTTCCCCCCAAGCCCCCAACACCACTTTTATATTTGAATTCCTCAGGATGAAAAGATCAAATGATTGCTACACTAACAGTTTATACTGTTTCAGGAATACAGTAATTACACTCTAAGATGCAGCTTTTTTGCAAATGCATTTTAGCGGGGAGGAAGGGAAAAATAAGTGGAGATATCTGTTTTCCCTCTTAAGAGAAAGAATCATTCTAATCATACTCTCATCATAGACTTAGAGAGCATCATAAACACTATCGTGAACCTAATCAGCCACAGTGCACTCAGAATTTTGGTGGGAGAAGCCTATGAATTCAAAGCACACCTAGGAGAGAGTTCTACATATGCCTTGTTTCTTGACAGCTAATTTTAGAACAGGATATCGATCACTGGCTACATCTAACATTTTCAGTCTGCTCCTCGTGGGTCACACTACTTGCTAGAGTAAAACAGCTAGTGCTGAGGACCCAATGTCTGCATGATACATATTCCCAAGGTTTTACTGTGTACTAGCTTTAGTCTGGTCCCAAAGGAATGAATGCCCATTAGTGACTGGCATGCATTAGGTGCCCTCCCCAAACACATCTTCCAGTTTAGTTTCACTTTAAGGAAGCCTGTGGGAGTTCTTTGAGATCATGGTATGGTGTGAACCAAAGCACAGTCAGTAGGTTGATTTAAAAATGCACTCCTGATCAGAACTAAAATCTTAACACAGACATGCTCAGTTAGAGACAGGATGCTACACTAGACTGTCCATCAGTCTGGTCCAAGAAGGTGTTTTTTATGGAGGTCCTTGTAAGAAGTAACAGGAGCTATTTTTACCATTTCATTTTCAGAACAAACTCTTGCTTTACAGTGAAATAGGTTTATTTTATTTTTATTGATATGGAAAAGGGTAGCTCATGCTTCTGCAAGATGACATTTTAGTTTGTAGATTTAAAAGACGTAATGGAAAATATTCGCACTTGGAGAAGTATTTTTTAACTGTATAAGCTAGAAATATAGTTTATGGAATATTTTTGTTGCTTTTGTGTTTGTTTTTTTCTTTAAATGATGGTGGTGAAGAAAGAGTTTGTTTGAAGGTTCCCAAGCAAACTACCAGATAACAACAAACACTTATAAATTACACATTTGGAAACCCACATTTGTATACCCTTACTTTTTTATGAAGGCATATGTTATATAGAGAAAAAAATGTAGAAACTACAGCAATTGCAAGATCCATAGCATATACACTGATTACAGACTCTAGTCACGGGACAGAGGAATTTCTTTCCAATAATTTTATTTTTAATTTTTACAGCCAAAACTCCTACTCTGTTTTGCCATCATGTATTCTTGGAAAAGGCAACGTATTCTCCAGAATTAATCTCCTTTAAAAAAAAAAAAAAAAACCAAACCACACAACCAACCAAACAAAAAATCAACCACAAATCCATGTCTGCAATGCTTGGCACAATAAACTGCTATTCTTTTCTTCTCCTCTGTTGGTCCCACAGCAGTACTACCACTTTTTATTTGGGCATAATTACTGGAATCTTGAACCGCTGATACATCTTAAAAATTAAGAGAGGGAGACTGAAGACTGTACATGTATTAATATTTTAACATTTTTCAGGATCTCTGAACTGCTTGAAAATATCAATACATTGAATTTTACAAAAGGAACATTTTTTTTTCAGATAAGTACACCAGGCAACAAAGGAGTAAATATTTCTCTTGGTTTTAAGTAGACATGTTCTCTGTACATTTTAGGTGAAATCCTATTCAACCAAATTGGATCTAATCTATGGTTTAGACAGCTGCTACCCATCTTAGTTACAGATAACTACCCAACCTATCTACTAGTCCATATTTCTAACTGCATAGGCATCTAAAGTCATGGAATGTCTCTTTATTTACCATGACATTTCCTTGTGCATTTAACCATATCTGTCCTTTTGTACTGAAAGGTGTGAAAGATGCAAACATCCTAGAGACAAGGATTTAGAAGATCGGTTCTTGTCCCTCTCCAGTGAGCATAGAAGCTAGCAGGACAGAAACACGTTCCTAATTGCCACCTCTCTTCCCTGTCCCACGACTCCTACATTTCTAGTGGGAGGGATTCTGTTTCAACAAAATGGTATGGAAAATGCCCTTACCTAAGACACTGTATGTTTTGGTAATTGGCTTATTTTTCTTTGTTCTGGGGATATGAAGAATAATTCTTAAACTGAGCAAAATTTATTGCCCTACACTTTTTAGGCGAGTGCTCTAACCACCAGATTGTTGTATAAACAATCTCTTACTAATTTCACCTGGGGGTGACTATTAGCCAGAATTTCAGGTGACTCGAGGATATGCAGCATACAAGTATCTGGTTTCGCTAGTCAGAATGCATTATCACTTTAGGTACAAACAAATGCTTCTCTGTCTCTAGATCGGACACTTCAAATTGTGGACTTGGCCTGAAAAGATTCAGAAATGAATATTTCCTTGTCCTTTTGGTTCAGAATGTGTTATACAGAGTATTTGAAACTTCATTACACTGAAGAAATACCAGCTAATGCTAGTGTTAATAATACTTTTCTAGCAGCCACAGTCAGCACCTGTGATCAGTATAGTGTCATTTCATTTATTTCCTATAAAAGCAGCTAAATACTCATCATCTGAGCCATTTCAAATTGCATTGGCAATACAAAATACATTATAAGGAACAATCATACTCTGATGGGGATGGATTACATAGCTTATTGGGTCTGTTCCATCTATAATTTCCATGATGGCTTCTTGAGTGACTTATACTGCACTAATCTGCTACTCCATAGTAGAAATGGATTTAGAGCAAATCTTTCTCCACAGGTGGCATTTCCCAGTAATGAATTCTGCCATTCAATTATATAATCAGAGTAATTTCTTCATGTTAAAAAAAGACCCCTTCTTGAGTGGCACATAAATTACCACTGGATTAAATTAGTGCTACTGCCAGGGCTTTGAGATTTCTCCAGTTGACAGACAGCACAGTACTGGTAGCGATGATGAGAAAACATGTCATCTCAGAGATTTTTCAACTTTATTTTTCTATCTCTTCACACTGGCTTCTTTCTGCTTGCTTTTACTGTAAGTGTGCCTCAGGTATTTTTCAAATTATTACACGTAGAGCCACCACAGGAGATTTTCAGTGCCATTAACTGCTGGGTAGGAATGTTCACCTTTGCTGAGGAGTGACCAGTTCAGTCAAATAGGAGGAAAGAATAAAGAAAAGAAAAAAAAAAAAAAAGAAAAAAAAGAAAAAAAAGATAAAATATTTTGACACTAATAAAATACTTGGTTTACAAATGGTAATAAACTTCTGCTGAGTATAACTGTCAGTTTGATTTACCCTTCTTCATCAAAGTTAGCACAGCATTAAAGAATATACCAAATCAGAGCGCTCTGCTGAGTGCAACAGGATATCATATACACAGGCAGCGGTGAGAATACTACTACAGGTATTAATGGTTAGCATTAGACTTAGTCCCATAATGAGACCTCAAATAAAGCAAGTACAAGATGTGTATGACTTGCAGAGTCATCATTAATGAGTTCCTAAATACTTTGTAGCTGGTATACCAAGTTTTTAATGAAATAAATAATCCAGTTTAAAAATCAATGAAAAGCAGAGTCTTTTACTTCCTTAAGTACAGGGGGAGGGAGAGAACACAAAATAATTGAAGTAAGAATAGCTAGTTGCAAAGGAGACAAAAGGGCAAGTATTAATGGACCCAGAAACCCATTTCACTATTTTCTAAAACAATTGTAAAGCATGTCTGCTTTCAGATGTTACAGGTTACCACACATTTAACCACAGCACACTGAAAGTATATAGGTCATCTGTATAATGTTAAGAAACTTTGTTGTTGTTCCTCAAGAAAGCATCCTAAGCAGTATACCAGTACTCTTGGTAACAGAGTTGCACACTGGTGCTACAGTTCACTATGTATTATATAGTGCTAAGCACACTTCAGCCTTATCCGGCCACAGCAAGGTGCACCTGTAACATATATGTTCTCTTATCATCAGAATAACATCACCATTCTGTGCAGACTGTTTGAGTCCTTCTCTAATACCTACTCGACAGTATACACTCCCAAGTTTCAACCTGAAGAAAAATGCAGCAAGGAAGTGTTTCTTTGTGACATTTCCATCAGGGCTTTCACTTTTATATAGTTTTTAGAGAGTGGGGAGCTGAGTCTTCTGCACATCTGTCCATTACACAAAAAAATGTCATAGAGAGTCTGCCCCACTGATCTCCATTACAGCTACTTAAAACCATTATCTATGCATTTAATTACACAGTGGAGAAAACAAAACATCTGAAACATTGCTCTTCTGTTCTTGGCCCCATAACATTTTACCAAGCTAATTTAATAAGTCAGTATCTTTTAGGACCCCTTGGAAACTTAGGGGTGAAACAAAGGACTATTCTCTGAGCCCAAATGTTTCCTGTAAGAACATTTTGCACTTGACAGCCTTTTTCAGAATCTAAGTCATGTTCCTTGTGCCTAGAGTCAACTCATCAGGCAAGTTGTTTGAGGCACCTTTGACCCTAATTCCGGGACATATTCAATGGGGAACTGCCTAGGGACCGGGGCATAATGCTTCACAGATCCTCTGTGATCCAAACCTTTACCCTTCAGCACACAGCCCTACAAGAACTGCAGTGCATTTTTAGAAAAGCAGTCAGTTTTGATTCATACCTTTTCTTTAACAGCACCAGATACTGCACAGAAAGAAACTTCTCAGCAGACAGTTAAGAAATACTTTAGTCATAGAGAAAACTGCTTCCTGGATTTAGGCAGATTGTCCAAGATCATGAAGGAGGATAGTAAATATATACTATGGAGAGTTACTATTCAACTCTATCTCTATTAAAAAGCTAGATGAAATTTAAAAAAAAAAAAAAAAAAGGTAATGCACTGAACAGAACAAAGAGATTATCATTGTTATGTTCCAGTAAGTACTGGACAAATACCAGGTCACCAAGGATTAACAAATTTCTGAGAGCAACCAAGAGTCCACACACAAAAACACACTGTGAAAGGCATCAGACTCATAGTGTAGCAAATTTTGCTGCCTTAACCTTTTCTTTACATCATTTTCAATAATTCTGTACTACCTTTTACAGACATAAGGTAAAGGGAAAACTTTAGTGTAGAATTTTGTTGTTAACATAGTTAATCAAATTACTTTTAAAACCAATTTACTGCTTACTCAAAGCTGCTTAGTAAAAATGTTTATGCACTTTTTATTCATATTTCAGTTTGACATGTAAAAATTTAAAATTTAGTTAGATAGTCTGTCAGTATTTATTACCCATGTATTACTGAGCACATAAAACACATGATATTTCTTATATTCCTTCAGTATCTAAACCATGAATAACATTATCACTTATATAAGAATACCCTTGTTTGTAAAGCTGAATATTGGTAGGAGAATAAGGTGGTACTCAAACATTTTAATGAGCAAAATAAGTTCTGTAGAAAACCAATTAACAGAGTGGAATCAAACAGCCATTGAGAGTAGGATTTACTGTTCACTGGCTCCCACTGAGTTTATTAAACTATTCTAAATATCTGTGCAAATCCAGAGTCTGTCTTTGTGTTGAAAAAAGAGAGTGTTTGTGTGTGTAAAATCTTTATTTCCTCCCAGGTTTTTGGTCTTACATGGCATACTTTTGCCTTTTTTTTTTTTCCCCAGCCAGCACCAGTCACTTGAGGATGAGCACACACTCAGTGTATTTCTCAAACAATTCTGTAAGATTTTATCATTTTACTGTTTGGATAAGAGTTTTTATTAGAATCCAAGAAGTCTGATACAATCACCCAGACCTTTGAAATATCTCCTACCATTTGTTGAAATACACAGTGGACAACATTAAAGCAGTGCTCCACTTTAATTCCTCTTTTTCTTAACTAATTGCACATATATTACTCTAAATAAACATCCAAATATCAAAACTATGTAAGCACTTGCCAAATGACCCAATAAAACATACAAACAATGTCAAATAACTACTTATCTCTTCTGACTATCCACCAGCTATGTCTTACTCACTCTATTTACTTTTCTCATCGCACAAGTTCATATCACATGTGATGCGTCTGGGCCTTTGGACTGTCTGACTCAAAGAAGGAAAATAAAATTGTCAGTGTGCTGTGGAAGTATCTTCATATAAATAGGAAGCAAAAAGTTTGGGGGGAGGGTTGTTTTTTTGTTGTTGGAGCTTGGGGTTTTTTGCTTGGTTTTTGTTTGTTTGTTTGTTTTAAATCTTGGTTTTTTGACACAATGTGTCAGGGAAGGGAACACATAACAGCACTACAGGCCTGCTTTTCTTATAATGAAAATGTTTCTAGTTAGTTTTGAAGTATGCCAGCAGCATTAATTCAAGATTCTGCATGACATATGATGCAAAGAAGTCTTGCACTAAGTAAATTCTCAAAGGGTAACTGTTGGCAGACTGTTCTGATACCTGTATAAGATAAAGGTGAAGGTTGAATAAACCTGTATAAAAATGAGGATGAAATGTATACACCAGAACTAAACTAATGATAAAATTACCAGGAGAAATTAGTTTTCACTCTCTCCCTCTCAAAATTGGCATAGAATGTGGCTTTTATGGACTTGGAGCTTCCTACAGCATGAAATAGCAGTTATTCAGTAGGGAAAATAAATATGAAGATAAAATACAGTAAATTGTAAGAAAAAAAGAACAGCGATAAAAATACAGCATTAGCAGTTGAGGAAATGGCAAGTAAGTAAACAAGAATGAACACTACTTTTTTTTTTTTTTTTAATACTTCTAAGACCAGTGGTTTATGAAGTCCAATTCTAGCCATAACCTTGCCCCTTTTCTAATGGAAATATAATTCTAAACCTAGGCCAGGGTTTTGTAATACCACTGGCTTGGTTCACAGTTTATACTTTGTTAAGTTTTGTCTGGAACCAGCAGAAATTATTTGGGTAGATTTAGGGTTGCAATCAGAGTTCAGGATAGCTGGGTTTTATAAAACTACGGTTTTATATTCACAGTAGCCGCTTGGCGGAATAAAGGTAGGACTAGGAGGAAACATTATGTAAGAAGAAATGTGAAGCTGGAATGGAAATAACAGTGGCAAAAAGAAAGTCCCAGAACCCTGGACCACAGCTCCGCATTCAAGTTTCAGCTACTGCATTTCCTTCATATCTGTCTTCTGAGAACTGTTACAACAGCTCTGATGCCATGGTCCTGTTTTTCTCTCAGCTGAGTTCATTCCCCACAAGTGTGGGGAATAATTTACATAAATTATTAGTTTTCTCATTGTTACACATTAACAGAATGATGTCTTACACCCCCTCACATGAATGAAATATGTTGTTCTCCAGCATTAAACACTTTGTCAAAATGATCATCCTTGAACTTCACTGAATGCATATGGTGTAGCCATTCTGGATACGCTTGAGAAGCCCTTGTTTTCAACAACACTTACTCATGCCTGTAGTGACAAAGATGTCATCTACCTTAAAAAAAATTAGCAGTTGCATGTGTGCATACATATTGCATCTTGCTGATACAGTAGACTCAAGAAAGTTTAATATTATATTTTCAGATTTTTACAGCTTTGCAGCCAGGACTCCATATATTTTTCATAAATATTGGGGAAAGAAAGCAATAACCTTGATGTTTGAAAGAAGCAGTGCATAAAACAATGAGCAGATGGGAGATTTTTTTTTTTTTCTTGTTGAACTGAAGTAGGTGACATTTCAAATATTCTTGACACTAAATCTAATCCCTTTCTCTGATAACTGGCATTAGTCTTAGCCTTTCATTTTGCTCTTTTAATAAAAATACCATTACACTGGGAATGTTTTTTGCTTTATATTTTCATTGTTCTTTTTGTGAGTTTGTGCATGTAAATTACTGACTGAAAGAAAGCTCTGTTCACTTGTGTCTTCCCCCCCACACCCACACCCCTTTCCCTCCTTTTAAAAGCTTGATTTTGCTTCTACTGAAATCAAGGATGTTATATTCATCATTTTTCATAGAACAGCATCACAACTGCAGTGAACCATCCCATCTGAAGATGCTTCTTTCCCTCTATTGTCTATTAAGTAATTGGCCACAAATACCTTCAATAAAATAAATATAAATTCCATCTTCAGTAATATGGCCAAAATAAAAGAATGGCCTATGCCTGCCCTCATTCTATTTCTACTTTTTGACCTGAAGAATCAATCTTAGGAATTACATGAACACACTGTCCTATTAACTCTTTCTATTAACGTTCATCTCTTGTAACTAGGAACCAGGTCATCCCAGACACTGCGATAGAGAGAGGTAGCGGAAATTATGATTTGAACTTTGGTTGCCTACTTCCCCTTTTTGGTTTCTGGTTTTTACTCTTTCTGTAGAAACTAAGCATTGAATAGGCAATAAATAAATCTCCCTGTATTAACGCACAAACCCAGCCATCTTAATTTCATTTCTCTGAAGACAGGAAACCTCATATGAATTTGGCAGCACTCAACGCAGAAGCAAAGGTTGGGGGGAGGGGGGAAGACATACCTAACTCCCAAATTGAAAGTCAAGTTAGAACTGTCCACAGAACAGATCACCTGTCCCATTCCTTTCAGGATATTGCATGCCAAAGGATAACTTATCAGCTCACTGATATCACAAAACAAAGTAATAATAAAAGGTTATTCTCTGAAAGCATGTCTTCCTGCTTTGCCAAGGTCTTTTCTCTCCATCTTGGCAATGCCCTTTATCTTAAGGGGAAAGAAGAGTAAAGAAAGAATCTTTCAGTTCTCTGTGAAGATCCAGTTTCTTTAATTCCTTCTCATTAATTCCACTGCTTGCTAAATCATGTTCTGTCATCCTTCAGCACTGCATCATCCCTCTATGAATCATCCAGGGAGGGTCTTCAAGCCTTTTTCACAGAAAGGCATGGAGGATCCTACCCAAAATAGTAAGATATGTAAGCATTATGCTTGCAAACAGTTCCACAGCCTTTGATTCCAGCTCAGGCACAATACTTCTTCTGACAGGTCCCTCTGAACAGTTCAGTTTGTGTTTTTACAGCCTCTCTTTGCTTCCAGTTATTACGCAAGTACCTTAAGCCATTCTTCCTTCTGGATTCCATACAGAATACTTAAAACCTTACAACAGCAAATAATTAAAAATAGTCTTAAAATCTCACTCATCATCAGCTTCCAAACTAATAAGCAGGCAACTGAATCTGAAATTCTTGCATCTTTTGATCCAGAGAGAGAAGAGCACATTATTATATGCCTCTCTCCTGTGGAAATGTTGTCCATACCTAACTCCCTAATTAATGTCTTTAACTGCATTGGAACAAAGTTTCTGTTGCAAAGATGTGTAAACAGCTGCACTTGTTTCATTTTTGTGTGACCCTCTGTGGCTTGAATTTTAACTGTATGTATGGTCCTTCTTTAACGTTTATACTATTGGTCTGGCTTGAGAGAAAAAGAAAGAGCCTCGGGCTAAAAGATATATCACCATAACAACTTAATTTAATTCACTACAAAAAAAAAAAAGAAAAAAGATGATAATTGTCCACTTCTTATTTCTTAAACTGCCTCATTTATATTCATAGTCTTTGAAATTTGTTATTTTGGAAAAGGTGGGGTTTGTTTTGGGGGTTTTTTGACTGAAAAGGGCTATATTGTAAGCATATAAAGGCAGATATTCATAGAAGTAAGTAGATATCCACATTACGTAAATACAGCCAACTCCCTTGCCTTCAGCAGATCTCTGTTAATCCACATACTGGGATCTGGTTAAAACTTGCTTGCTGTATAAACAATGCTAACATATGTATACGTTGCAGTCTATTTGAATAAGTATTACATTAGTTATTCTTACTGATAAATGTAATTTATATATTAATTATATACTCGGACTCTTACAGTGGCATTTCTGTATGTTGTGAATTACACTCAAATACGTGTTTCAAAAATAGTACTGCTCCTAAAGAAAATGTTATTTAAGAATTAAAGCGAGAACTAGAATGAAGAAACCACTTTTTACTTTTTTTCTTTTTTAAGGCACAATGAGGCAATGATACAGATGTGCTAAAGATGATAAATATGAAATTTTGGGAATAGTTGTACCATGACTTCTCTGTTTCACATGGAAATGCAAGGCTTCCTCTCCTCAATCAGTAGCAAAATTCCCTATTACCTCAGTGGCATAGTATCAGGTCTGTCAAAACCCACAATCCTCCTGCATTATATGACTGTTCAGAGAATATTTCATGAGCCTTAAATCACCTTCAGCATTTCTCTGAGAAACAGCTATGTTAACACGTCTCCTCCATTATCTAAACAGAAGGAGGCCCCTGCAAACTCTCTCATCAAGAGCCCAGGAGTACATCCACACTGTGGAAGCAGAGAGAGCACCTGAAAGAGAAGCTGAGGCATGGATCACTTTAACACAACTGGTAAGGAGGTATGAAAAATAATAATTTAAAAAATCAAGTATGTACTTAGGACTAGAACAGCATTGACATTATTCCATAGCCTCACTGACACCAGAACTGTGGATAACCACAACATTCATAAAGAAGAAATACAGTGCCATACAAACTGAGATTTTTTTTTCCCCCAAAGGACTTTAATGACTTCGATAGGAAAAGAAATGCTCTACCGCAGTTTAAATATATTTCAACCTTCGTAAGTCTACAGCCACTCCCAGGACTACACTTCAGGAACTACTTCAGATCGGTGTAGGCAGCAGGCCAGAAAACTGCCTTACAAGTAAGCAAAATGAAGTATACCAAGCAAAACACAGGACAACATTGCACACTACACGGAAGTGAAAAAACTTGGTCCTTGTATTTATCACCACATTAAATTACATTCAGAAGTTAAAGCGATTGCCTGTATCAGGAGGCGTTAGAGGTCAATATTAAGCATACAAACAAGCCTTGTAAATCCACTATGAAAATCATTGAAAGTCGGCGCGGTTTTCTTTGCCCTGGTGGTTCCAGGCACGCAGGGGACCCTCCCCCAGTGTGCCCAGG
>NW_009209431.1:0-235 GCF_000690835.1 Fulmarus glacialis
CCCCTCGGGCTGAGCTGCTGCTCATTATCCCCTCCGAGCCTGGCCGGGTAGCAGGGCTGGCAGCTCGCTGCAGCTTGCAACGTCATTTGTTTTAAATATTGGATTTCTTTAAATACAAATAATAGTACCAATTTCTGGAGCATAAAAGTAGCCAATACTGGAAATTAACTGATTTGGGTGTAGATATCATTTATCTATATCTATATATATTTATGCTTAAAAAAAAAAAGATGGG
>NW_009209431.1:386-615 GCF_000690835.1 Fulmarus glacialis
GTCACCCTGTGCCAGTCCCCAGTAAAGTGTCCTTGTGACAGTCGCCATATGCAGGCTGTTTGCAGATGGGGCCATTTAACAAAAAGAGACGACTTTTAATACTGCCCTACCCTAACAGGGATTTTCTGCACACTGACCGTACCCCACGCAGCCTTCCCCAGCTGTCCCCGAGGGAAAAGCTCAGCTTTCTCCACCCAATCGTTAATGCTGGAAACCACCAGCAGGGAGG
>NW_009209431.1:691-24232 GCF_000690835.1 Fulmarus glacialis
AACCCCGGTGCGGGCCGCCCCCGGCGGCGGGAGCTAGAAGCTCCTGAGGCTCCAGGTCTGCGCGGCAGGCACAGCCCACCCTTCGCAAACCCCTTCCCAGGCGCTCTCTGCCCTCCAAGGGCATTGCTCCCCGCGCTGCTCAGCACGCCGCCTGTTATTTGACAGTGGGGTGCACCCTGTTCTTGGCCCGGAGGGGTCGTTTCTTCTTCACCGCTGGAGCTACAGTGGCGTAGGGTTTGTGTGGGGGCAGCACAGAGGCCGCCACGCTGATGCCTCTGCTAGCTCGAAGGAGCCGGCTGGGCACAGAGCCCCTGCTGCCTGGTGGGGCGGCAGGAGAGGGGGGGGGCAGTGGGGCATCCCGCGGGGTGTCGGAGGAGATCTCGGGTGAGGGCCCCTGCTCTGTGCTGCCTGCACAGTACCTGCTCAGGACATCCTCTGACGTCTGGGCGTACCTCCTCCTGGAGCGGCGGCTCCGAGAGCCCTCCAGCTGGTGCTCGATGCGGTACACGTCCTCCGTCACCTGGTTGACCCGGTCAAATTGGGCGAGCAGCATCTCGAAAAGGGACAGGAGGCGCTGGATGTCAGCGTCCACTTCCAGGCTGTCCCGGGTGCTCAGCACGAGGCTCAGCCCGTCCAGCTGGCTGGAGGAGGTGGAGGCCCTGGAGCTGTCAGAAGCAGCACTGGGAGTGGGGCCCCGAAAGGACTTGGAGTCACTGGAGTCTCGGGACGGCAGCGGCTCCATCCCTTCGAACCTCACCTTGTGTCGGAACTGGAAGAGAAGAGGGGAGCAGGGGGCAGAGTTATTTCAGGAGTGGTAAGTGGGAATGCCGTGCTGTGGCACTATGTCCTGCTCCAAACAGCCCCAGGGCTGCTCCCAGCCACTCCTGGTGGGCCAGGCCACGGCATGGACCTGGGGCCAGCTCCCAGATAAAAACACATGGAACCGTGGGACTGAGAACTGGCAGCAGATACCCCTACAACACCCCATCACTAGCCCAGCTCTTGGGCCTCTGGGAATGGCCACTGCTCCAGCCCTCACCTGCCAGAGGAACCTGACTGTGAACAGCAGCGGGAGGTAGCCAGAGGCAAAGGAAGGCCAAGGATGGCAGACGTGCAAATGTCTGCAGCCTACTGCCTGCTACCGGGCCCCTTCTCCACGGAGTCTCCCAGGCTGCACTCACCTCCTTGGCTTTGCTGAAGCCCATCCACATTTTCAGCCTGCGCACAAAGAGCTCCACCATCTCGTAGTCCTGGGGCTCGAAGGCGGGGCGGTACAGCTCAAAGTGCATTTCCCGGTAGCTGTAGATAAGCACCACGGTGAACAGCCTCAGCACGATCCACACCTCCAGGATGATGTAGCTGGTGCAGAACAGGTAGTAGAGGCCTGAGGACTCGGGCAGGCAGGGGCGGAGGTTCACACTGCCCCGCAGCATGGCAAAGAGCAGCAGGAGGCTGCTGCCGACACTGCGGAAGGACTCCGAGGAGGAGGAGAAGAGCTGCAAAGGGACATTGGAGATGTAATGAGAAGGGATCAGTGGCAAAATGTTCCCGTGATCCCTGATACTCACTACCCCATCTCACAGAGCATGAGCCCTGAGGAGTGGTCCACAAATCGGCTGTGACAGGGACAGGCCACAGACACAGCCCCTGGCCAAAGCCAAGACAAGAGCACCCTGCGCAGGCTGGGCATTGGAGCACCCGGAAGACCCGCTGGGCTTTGCTCACAGTCGTGGCGTGATGGGACAAGGGACAACACGACCCTGGGCAGCCCTGGCTGACAACAAGCCACTCTGCAAGGCGAGGCGGGGACAGCGGGTAGTTACCAGGAAGCCGAGCTGAGCGTAGGCCAGGATGAGGACGGCGAACGCCAGCCCCGCAGCAGTCAGCTCCCTTGCAGACTTCTGAAAGGTTTTCCCAAACACAGACCACTGCCTGACAAAACGCAGCTGCTGGGCAGCCTAGGACCAAGAAAGAGGACAGTGTTACAACACGGGCCCATCGCAGAGGCTGCTGCGAGATCCTTCCAGCCTAGGGAAGGGTCTTTCAAACATCTCTACAAGTCTGAGAAACGCAAACTCTGGCAGAGCAGAGGACATCCTAGTCAACGGGCTCCCTGCAGTCAAAATCATCCCATCAGCCCCACTAGGCTGAATTCCCCAAGGGAATTGAGGGTCCAGAGGCTTTAGAGACCCAAAGTGCTACAGCAGAGATGCATGTGGCATCACTGCCCACCACCTCTGTCCTGCAGTAGCGTCTAGTTGTGGCAGCAGCCCTGTTGCGTTTGATCAGTGCCTGGCACAGCAGGACCAGTGTCTTGCAGTTGTTTTTACTTCAGGCTCCCTTGCTGCCCCTGCCATGGGACTGCACACAGGTGACAAGGTGGCACGGGGACCAAAGCACACATCCAAGCCCACGTGCTGCTCCCACCCAACCCTCTCCATACCTGCACAGTCAGCAGGACAGCCAAGGTGCTGAAGATGGTGTTAAGAAAGGCCACCTGATAGAAGTTGGTGAAACCCTTGCGGTTGTTGAGGTACTTAAGCCACTGCTGGTCGGCAAGGGTGGCCTGGCTGAGGTGCACCACCACGGTGCAAGTGGTGAGGAGGATGAAGATCCACTGGCCGTAGTTGCCCCACAGAGTAAAGTAGGCTCTGCCTTCCTTCTTGATGTGCTGAAGATGGTGTTAAGAAAGGCCACCTGATAGAAGTTGGTGAAACCCTTGCGGTTGTTGAGGTACTTAAGCCACTGCTGGTCGGCAAGGGTGGCCTGGCTGAGGTGCACCACCACGGTGCAAGTGGTGAGGAGGATGAAGATCCACTGGCCGTAGTTGCCCCACAGAGTAAAGTAGGCTCTGCCTTCCTTCTTGATGGACAGTGACTCAGACACCACGAAGTAGACCACAAACATCATGAGGAAGACCTGGGGGAGGAATGGAGAAGTTACCAGGGAAGGAGAAGGCAACGCTTGACTCCAGTGCTGCACCAGGGAACCCTGCAGCACCCCAGGACAGCAAAAGACCCAGGTAGCAGGCTGAATTCTGCCAGCCTACAGCTGGAGCACACTCCCAAGACCTTCCATGCCTTCCTCACTCACTCAGTGCCCTGCTCCCTCCTGCCCTCGCAGTGAAGCTCCCCAAACCACGTCCAATGCGCTTGTGGGAGTGCCCAGGGGAAGAGGGCTCCGCTTACCCTGAACCCTGGCCCAGGCAGGGTCTCTGGGGACATGGCTCAGCTAGCTGATGTGCCCGCTGAGGACAGAACAACAAAAGCCTCAAGTTTCCACAGTGACAGGCATGAGTTCAGGGAAGCAAAAAGGCTGAGACAAGACCAACAAATGCTACCAGACAGGAGGAATCTCCTTCCCCTCAGTGGTGCCAGGCATGTTTCCTGTGTGCTATCCAGGCCTGGAAGTGGAGTGGTGACAGGCATGGGGACAAGTGGCCTCAGGCAGGGGAGCTTTAATCCACAGTGACCAACACTGCCCTCTCAGGAGCCCAAGCAATAGGTCCCCAGAGCCCTCTGTGCAGCGACCAAGAGGGAAGAGGAGCGTAGAGGGGAAGTAACACACTGACCATCATGAGAAGCTGCAGTGTGACGCCCCCGCTGAGCCGCAGCAGCGGGAAGGGGCTGATGGTGACCGCGGCGACGGCCTGGCCGGCCCCCAGGAACTCCAGCTGGAGGGTGATGGCAGTGTGCAGGTCCACGCTGGGGTTATATTGCATCAGCTCCACAAAGACTGCCCGGCTCCTGTGGAGGGGAGAAGAGCAGCTCAGGGCACCGGGACAACACCAACTCTGGGCTTTGGTGCCACTGGTTTGTAGGATCATAGATCCTCTCCTGCTGTGACACTCCAGCAGCACCCCTTAAAAATCTGGGTGACAGTAGAACATTTCCTTCGCCCCTGCCACACTTACATGTTGTCAATCCAAGCGTGCTGCTGAAGGAAATTCAGCTGAGCCCTGCTTTCCTCTAGCGAAGCCCCCAGCTCCTGGACGTAACCGCTGCTATCGTAGAAAGAGATGTAACCCCAGTACCAGACCCTGTAGAGGAAGAGGAGCCATGAGGTGAGAGCTGAAGGACAGAGCAGCCACTGGTATGCTCTCCTAGGAACAAGTGTGCAGATGCAGACCCTGACCACTATGCTGCACATCCAAGGGTGACCGCTGCCTCTTTATTTATTTCACAAGACAAATTACAGAATTGCATTGATCCATCTCTGTGTTCCCAACCTCAGAACAGCCCCAAGCCCTGTGGTGCCCGAGACTTCAATGAAGACACATCCAGGAACAAACCAGAGCAGAAACCAATGCTGATTTAACATCCAGGATGCTGGTAAAGGCCAATCTCCCATAACCCACTTTAACAGAAAGCTAGTGCTACTCTGTGGTCTCTGTGGGTGGCTGGGTTACCTTGTTCTGCAGCTTGTCTCTGCCCTTGAAGCTGGAGAGTTGAACCCTCTGCCCCTGGGCCCCTGAGAACAGCATAGCGCTGCTCAGACAGCTCGAGGTGACATGCACATCTCCAGCAAAGTTGGGTGAGCAGCAGCTACGTGCCTCCTACCATTCACACTGCCAGCGTGGACATGTTCAGGGAAGGCCTTTGGCATTTCTGTATTTATTTGCACTTTGCCAGGCTCAGGGGCTGCAGTTGGCCTCACTGAGGCAAGGGCTGGGAACCACCCTGGGCACCGAACCAACTGTAAAGACGCAATGCCTTTGGCAGATGGAGCAGGGGGTGTAGGTGCAGGCTGGGCAGCTTCTTACCCCGTCAGGTCGGGTGGCGAGTAGGACCACGCAGCCGTCACGTTCACGGCCACCCTTTCCCAGCCAGCTGCGTAATCAGCAGTAGAAAAGCTGTGCGAGTCAGTGCAGCTCCTCCTGGCAGCCGTGCCCATGCCGTGGAGGACGTCCTGGGCACTGCGCTGGCACTCGGCTGGAACGAGACCAACACTGTTATCCCGTGCGGAGCCCAACGCAGCCAAACAGTGCTGGGGCACACAGCTGAGCTTTCACACTTAGCATCTCCCTTTTTCCCAAGCCCCCTCCACCTCCACATCCTCAGTCACACCTCCAGAAATCAAGTAAACCTCTCTCTTTAAAGTAAATCCCATGATTGATTGCCCCAGTTCATCTCTGCAGGAGCAGAACCAGAGGCACACTAATATACATGCTGCAAAGAAAAACCTGCCTCCCTAACCTCTGCCTTGCTTCATTCAGCTCCAGCTGCATCCAGACCGGCCCATTTCATCCCTCCAGGAACGTCACCACGCACCCTGTGACAGCAGAGCCACGGGCCCTTGCCCACCTACCTTCCTGCAGCCTGAGCTGGCGGAGCCGGGCTGTCCCCAGCGTAGTGCTGTAGCTCTCCTGACCCGACCGGTTGTTGTAGAGGTAAGGGAGGAAGACCTGTGACATCCAGACCCAGAACTGATCTGACCTGCAACGGGGAAAAGGCGTGAGAGGCGAAGCTCCCAGGGCAGCTCTGCTAGGGCAGTCTCTGCATGTCTCGCTCATGACCTGGCAGCGCAGTGGAAAAGAGATGATATTTAAGACCAGACTCTGCTCTGCTCTCCGCCTTTACACCACTTTCACCCCAGAAACTCCACTGAGTTCACCGGAATCATTCCTGATTCATATTGTGGTGAATCAAAGTTTCTGTGACTTTGCGTGGCACGGACAAGCCACGTCTATTTGCACAGAAGAATCAAGGGGTCTGTAGTGAGACGGGTGCAAAGACGCCGTTAATCCCAGGCAGCTGTTCCGATGTCAGTCCGGGCTGCCGGAGTTTGCAGCGGTGTAGAAACTCAGCTGGGAAAATTTCATCTAGTTAAACCACATGTGCAGAGCAAGGAAGGGAAGGACTCTGTATTTATACGAGATGTTATTTTTGTTTTTCATGACCCTGTTTATGGCTAAACCCTACAGTTGTAAATTTTGGAGACAGAGCAAACTTGTGTCCTTTTGACCAGATACAGAAAGATAAACATCTGTAATTCACACAGTTCCTTCCCACTAGGAAATAATTAAAATTCAAAGAAATTAAAGCTCTCCACCCCCACAGGTCCCTTTGTTCTCCAGGGGAGAAGCAGAACCACAGGGACAGAAAGGGACCTGCTCACTGCCATGCTGTGCTCGTGTGCGAGCACCCAGCTCCACAGAGGCACCAGCACTCCCCATAGAGTCGAGAACCTCTTATGGGAGCGACTGTGGAGCACGAGCCCAACAGCCAGCCCCAGCCTGCTCCCCAACTCCTTGCTGCAGCCCTGCACAGCTGCTCCAATATAAAGCAACATCTCGTTCCTCCCCATCCCCAGGGACTTTGCCATTACCTCTTGATGCGGAGGAATTCATTGCTGCCCAATTGCTGCTTGATGGAGCTCTGCAAAAGGAAGGCCCTGCTGTTGCGGGAGGCATCTCCGTAGTTAGTGAGCAGGATCACCAGCAAGAACATCATGTAGATGAGGAAATTCTGGCAAGCAGAGAGCAGAACGGGATTGCACCCAAGCACGGGGGTCAGGGGGGCTGGTTCCCAATCCTGCAGCAAGTCAGTGCTTTCCACTGACTGCTGACTGCCATGCAGCAGGATCAGGTCCCAGAGCATGCTGTTCTTTCTTTTTCCATATGGGAAGCAGCTTAAAATGAACCCCAGACCATAGGCTCATAACAATATTCTTTGTTCAAAATGGCCAGCCTGGCACCACATGTTTCAGTTGATATGCATTGCACAACCTCCCTGTACGAGCTCCTATATGCTGGCAGCTCGGCTTATACGGTAGTTATGGGGGTTTCCATCCTTTAAAGGGAAATCACTCAGTTAAAAATAACTTAACTCAGTTAAAGCAGCTGTGTATTCCCAGCACAAGTGTGGAGGATTAGTAATGAATGAGCTACAAAGAGATTGAAACTTCTGCTCCTAGATAGGAAGTTACGGGTTTCACAAGACTCAACTAATGAATTTTCTTGTGCAAGTTGGTGCCTACTCCACACTGCAAACCTTGCCCTAACCTCAAACACCTGAGTTATGGAGTCAAACACACCAGCCACTCCAAATCAACCCCCTACGGTTCTGCTTTCCAGCCGCCTCAGATCTCAGAGCTTCACAGAGAAGATGAACGTCACTGCCAGTCTTTTATAGATGGGGAAACTGAGGCAGAAACTGGAGACATGCACCTACTAGCTCAGGAGATCACAGCTAGATTGGGAATACCCACACAAGAATGTAGCTCAGCTCCCGGAGCCAGCACTGCCTCTGCCCTAGGCACCACAAGCATCAGGAGATGTCTTACCTTCAGGATCCTGTGCAGCAGTTTGACCTTCCTGGCCTCCTCCTTGGCCTGGAAAAGGGCAAATCCCTGTGGGGGTCGGACTTTGCTGATCTTCTCAGAAACATGCTCAACAAAGGGATGCTCCACCAAGGTATCGTCTTCCTCCGGGTGCAAGCGCTTGGCAACCAGTGAGAAATAGAGGGCTTCCAGCAGAACCTGGGGAGACAAGCAGCGTCGTGAGCCTGCGGAGATAGCCGTGCCACCAGAACCACCGTGGGCAGCAGCTCCTGTGGGCCTTTCAGCACAGGCAGGGAGCACGGCACAGCTGCTGAGCACTCTCTTGGAGCAGCTCGATGACCTCTAAAACAAATTGCCACCAGCCCTGCCTCTCCTCCTACTGCTGGTGTGCACACCCTTCCCCTCCTGCAGGGATACAAAGATGGGAGAGAGTGTTCAATCCACGCAGTGTCCAGTACAACTTGATTAGTATCTGGACAAGATGTTAATTACAGCTAATACGTAACACACGTACAGATTTGTGCTTGTGTACTCATGTTACCCTTACCTTCAGGGGCTCCCACACCAAGAAGGATGCCAGAAAGCTGAATATCCCTGAGATGAGCCACATGAGGGCAACACTGGAGGAAAAGCCTACCCCGATCCACACGGAGACCCCCGTGGAGGTGGCGAAGAGGAGGAGACTGATACCATGAGCCAGATAGGAGCACCAGGGTGGCAGCAAGCGCTTCCTAAATGTTTGGTCTGCAACTGGAAGGAGCAGGGAAAACAAGCATAAAGGTTACTGCAAAAGGGTCCCAATGGGCACAGGAAGGGCTGAGCACACCACTCATCCCAGCAGAGAGCTTGCCACCAGTCCTGGGTGAGTTTGGAGGGATTATCCCAAACATCTCCCACTAAGCAGCAAGACAGACAGCACACTGAAACACAGCCAGCCTCAAAAGAGCAGCCTCCCATCTGTAGACAACAGGGTGGGCAGGAGAAAAAGATGGGATCCTGATTTGCCTAGTGGGATGGGTTCCCTGCTTTCTCTCAGAGCCCCAGGACATTGGGCATGCCCAGCCTGGCTGGAGGTGCTGCTGTCAAATCCATGAAAAGCCACCCAGATTTGTTGCTTTGGCTGCCTTCAGACTGCCAAGCCACCCTGCCCTGGGGCTCGCTCGGCACAGCTTCTTTCACCCACCCATGCAAATCAATGCCTGCATAAAGATACGACAACCATTCATCAACCAAGACGAAACGATGGATTTTAACGGACCCAAGAGGATTGCTGCTGTGTCCAATTTTCCATGCTGCAGCCTGCCCCAGGGAGGCTGTGCCTCAGGAAGCCATGAGCTCATGCTAAGAGAACCGATGCTGAGCTTCTCCACAGGGCACCCAGGCACTTATCAGCCCCCAGACCTTCTGGGGCCTGACAGCTTGCTCCTGCCTTGTGCAAGCCCAGCTGGCCGGCTGTCGTGTTGCATGACCCAGTAGGAAGCATCTCTTCTCTTCTTTGCTTTGTTTGTTGATTTGAACTTTTCTTGGCATTTGACTCCCTTTCCCCTGTGATTATCTACAGAGACTCTCTCATGCTGGATGGATGAAGGGACTGATGGCTGCAGAGGGGTGCAGAGTCTCTCATGCTGGATGGATGAGGGGACTGATGGCTGCAGAGGGGTGCAGAGTAACTGGGGAAGCAGTAAGCAGAGCTTTCCTAGGGTGCACGGTGGGGACTGTCACAGCACAAGTGGTGGCCCAGGGCTTACTGAGATTCAGGCTCCAAGAGAAGCTGGCAGAAAATAGCAAATATATCCCAAGCAGGGGAGCAGTCTTTCCTAAGGCTCCTTTTCTATTTACCCGCCTGTGCCTCCCAAGTGCTGCTGTGTGCGACGGCCCCTCTCCCTGCACATCCCCACCCTCCCTGCTGACACTGGCACAGCCCTGCGGCTCTGGTACCTGTCCACGTTGACTTGGCTGATCTGCTCACTTCCCTGGGAGGAGCTGCCATGCTCTGGCCTTTGTCGTTCAGCTTCTGCATCATGACAGTCTCCACCTTCTCCCCGAACACACTGGACCTGCCAAGGCAAAGGGGTGATATTGGTGAGCCATGCCGCTGCTGGCTCTGCGGTACACAAGCTGGCGCTTCCTTCTAGAGCAGCGGGCCCAGGCTGCCAAGGCACGCCGACACTCTGCTCTGCATCTCATGGAGGAGGGCTGCAAGTCTTTCCCCTCCCTTGATCTGCCACTTTGCACTGGCTACCCAGCGGTGAGCTGTCAGCCCGGCTGGGTGGTGGTCAGGGTCCCAAAGCAGGGTGCTCTGGGCACGATAACACTACAGAGATTCAACTCCCCTTCTCCCTCCCGTCAGTGCCATGAAGCGAACCCGCATCCCGGCACTTTGTCAGCAGTCCACAAAGCTCTGGAGACACATCTTCAGCTGGGGCTTTAAGGGGATATTCCAGGTGGCTCCTGGAAGGGTCGCAGTGCCCTCCCAGAGCTCTGGCCTTGGGGGCTGCAGGAACCACGGCCAGCAAGAACATAGTGACTCGTGATAAGGCTGTCCCAGGCATTTGCAATGTCTCAGAACCCAGCTCACTGCAGCTGGGTGCAGCAGAGCTGGCTGGCGCAATACTGGCCGCTGCGGAGCTGGGTGGGAGGGCAAGGGACAGGAGGCACTGGCTCAGTGGGGGACTCTGCCCTCCGAATACTTACAGGCCTGAGATCAGATCTGTTTCAGCCCTCATGTACGGCCCTAGGTCCTGGGAGTGGGAGATGCCGCTAGCTCCATCTGCCAGGATCTGCCGGATCAGATTCTCATCTGGGGAAAGAGAGAGTGCAAACAGCATTGGCAGGAGCACAGCACACAGCACCGCACCGGGGGACGCTTCTGCACCACTCAGGCTCAGCCACATTTGTGGAACTGGGGAGGAGGAGGGCCAGGGTGAGGTCCTTCTCCATGTGACAGCCTGCCTCTCCTCCCTGTCTTCTAGCTCCTGTCTATCCCCAGCTTGGCTGCAGAGCCTAGCATGAAACTGCTGGTGCAGGAGGCCAAGTTCTTCTCTTTCTCCAGCCATTTACAGAGGTTCAGAGACACACTGTGACTTTGCAACCAGTGAACAAGTGCTGGTTGCTTCCAAAATTCAGATCCCATGGGAACACATCTCTCCGTGCTCCCAGTCTGCTGGCAGTGTGGTGACCACTTCACTTCAGACTGATCCACATCAGGATTTCTGCTTTCCCAGACTGAAATCCCCATTAAGAAAACACGACCCTCCTCCTCTGCCCTGCAAATTGAAGCCAGTGGTGATGGCGGCAGGCTCTGCTATTCTGCCTTCCCGAGAGCTGAGCCAGAGCTCCTAGGGACCAGGTTGCTCCTCCTGCACTTCCCTGGGGCATTCAAACCCTGGCACAGAGCAATGCTACTCACACACCCACCTGAGGCAGAGAAATACCGAGGCTGTCCCTGGTGAACGCCAAGCGACAAACTGTCCTCCTCAGTTGCCAAAGGGCCCTCGAGTCCAAGGTGGCGGCTGGCCCGGCCTCTCTTCAGCTTCTGGATGGTGTTGCCCATGATGGAGGGGTCGCTGAGGAGGTCTGGCCAGCTGAGCAGGGCCTCGCTGGAGGGCCACCGCACGAGGCTGCGGGAAAACAGAGGAAGGGGTGCAATCAGGTACGTGTGGGGAATGGGAAGCATGAGAAAAGCAACTGTGCTAGTGCGTAGGACTGTCTAGAAGGGAAACAGCTGTGGGAGCACAACCCCAGTCCACCAAAGCAGAAAACTACACTAAACTCCTACTTGCTCCATCCCCAGAAACCTACTTACCTTTTGGAGTCCTCCAAGAACAGATCTGTTTTGGTTTGCTCAGAGAAGGCCTGTGGAGGAAGCAGAGGCATTTCAGGCACGTGACACTGGCTTGAGCCCGGTTAAAGCAGCAGGTTGTTAACATCAGGGGTCACTGAAAACCTGGCGCCTGAGCTGCCATTAGCCCTGGGTCCACTCCTCCAGGAGCCTGCTCTCCTCCAGAAATAATGCCCAGGCACGCTGGGAAGATCCGTGCTCACAGACACAGAGCAGCAGCTGGAGACAGCTTGTGCTCAGTACCTGGGACTGGCCTGGGCAGAGATGCAGGTGAGAGTTGAAGGGCTGTGGCTCTTCCCCATCACCGGTATTTGCCAGAGGCACTTGAGTGCATCAGTTCTTGCACTGACAGCTATGGATGGACACTGTGACCATGTAGGGGAGCATACAGACCCATGCAGCCTGTCCAGCTTTCGGGTGGGAAGCAGGTTACCTCTGCCCGGAGCCCGGGAAAGGTGGGGAAGGAGCTGTCGAGGATTGAGGAGTCCAGGTAGTTGTCGATCTCCAAGGACTGCTGGTCTGAGTGAGTCAGGGTGTGGTTGATGGAGACCTGCAGGAGACAGGGAGGCTTGAGCAGAAAAGGTAGGGATGGAGTTGACAAAGTCACGGTGGCTCAGAGTCCTGCTCCTCAGTGGCTCCCATCAGCTCCCTACTCTGCTGGGGAGCTCCATGCTTGTGCAGGCAGGGCTGGGGGACCCCAGGCCTGCCCAGCAGGGCTGAGAACAGGCACATCCTCCACTCCCTGCCAGGCACCTTGCGCAGTCATACCCACACATACCACTGCCCAGTGCCATCTAGGCTGTCCCAGGTACAAGTTCCCAGGAAGCCACATGAGTTTGCAACCTCCTGCAGAGCAGGGAGTGCTTACAGGAACAAGAAATATCAGACACATTTGCTGCTCATCAGCCACTGAGCAGCTGGCTGCAGTACTTAATGGGGCTGCTAATTGTGTCTAACTAGTCATTAAATCCTCAGCTAATCCTTTCACAGCTGCCTAACCACAGCTCTGCTCAGACAGCTGAATTTGTACCCAGGGTAGGCATTTCATTAGCAATGCTCCACTGAGCGTCTCTCAAGCTCCTCCTAATGCAGCAAAGGGTCTTACCTCTAAACGGCATTTGGGTATCCATCACGTACCGAAATCAAGAGGGGAGTAAGTGCCTAAGCAGCTTTTAAAATCTGCCCTTTTGGTCTCTCTCTGGGCCTTGTCAGGCAGTGATCTGTCCCTCTAAGGTCAGGGGCTGCTCCCAGCTCAAGAGGGAGGCAGAGACTTGCTAAGGGCAAGGGTCTGGCCATGGTGCAGGGAGCACAGGCACAACTGGGAAAGTGCAGAGACCAGCTGGAGAAGTGATGTACCACAAAGGGCAGAATCTAGCCTTGCATGAGCAAACCTGATGGCACCACACCCATCTGGGCAGCCTGCAACTACTTCTCCTCATTACCTTGCCACGAGCCATCCGGAAGAGAAATAAAATGACCAGGTAGAGAGGGTAGACCACCACGCTGGACACCAGACCAACAGCCACTGTGTCCACATTAACAGGGATCAGGTTGGAAACAGCCCCATTGCTGGAGAGAATCAAGAGAGATCAGAGACGGGTGTTAGCAGGAGCACTCAGGGATGTCAGCTAAGCAAGCAGTGAGACAAAATTGCACAACCAGGTATTTCAGATGTGCAGAGAAAGAAATGGGCATGGGCTGTGCTAACAGATGACACAGCAAAACCAGGTAAGGGGGAAAGCTGATCAGGTTGTCCTTAGTCATCCGTGTCCTGATGCCAGATTCTTTGGAGCAGGAAGGGCAGAGTCAAGGCCACAAGCAAGGTACCTATTCCCAGCAGACATAAGGTCTGTCCTGCCCTAGGTAATGAGAAGCACAGGAGGGGCCCTGAGGAGGGAAGGGACTCGCCAGAGCACCAAGGGATGCAGCGCACCTGAGGTGTACGTTCCCCACCACGCCGTACCACACAGCATTGGCACAGAGGAAGAGGAAGATGAGGAGGGAGCAGCAGGTGGCTCTCTGGACACGGGTGAAGCGGCTGCGAGGCGGGCGGTCCCACATGGACAGCCAGACGTGCTTCTCGAAGAAACCTCGCTGCAACTCTGCTATGAAGATCCGGGAGAAGCTCCTTAGCTCTGTCTCACCTGAGCACAAAAAGAGAGACTCTCAGGGCCAACTGCACCACAGAGGGGACCCAGCTGGGCCTGCCACGGTCCCTCCTTGCAGACTGATATGCAAGGAAGTATCCACACTGCATCTGTATGGTCCCTCCTGCACAGCTGGGTCCTTGCCATGCCTTGTCCTCTAGCACAAAGGACCCAGCAGAGCACTTGGCTGCACAAGGCATCAATGCAGTGAGGAAGAGCAGGCTCTATGGCCTCTCTGCAGTCTCCTGCTGTGGGCCTTTCCTCAATGCAATGAGAACTGCCATGCTGCTCCACCATCCCAGCCCCACACCCCAGGGGCTGAGCACTCACTGGCAGCATAAACCTCCTTCTCCACCATGCCATCGTTCTCTTCACTCTCCACCGACAGCCAGTCATTCACCAGGAAGAAGTAGCTCTTGCTGCTTTGCAGGTCCCGGACTATGACATGCTGCAGGTACCAAGAGGGGCTGAGTCCTAAAAGTTAAGAGACGAAGAAATGTGTTTCATGGCAGACATTCCCTGTATGGATCTGCAAAGCCGAGAGGGCAACACAAGAGCCCCTCAGCGGGACAGCAGCAGTTACCCTGTGACACTATCTTCATCAGTGGGAATTGCACAGTCCCCAGGAGAAAGGCTTGGCATAGCCAGGTCACCTCCTAGGCCGTATGGACATTTACAGACACTGTGACAGCACACTGCATCGTATGTACAGGATTACAGCTGACCAGTCTGCAGACTTCCCCATGATGTCCCCCCGCCCAGCCATCTTCCCCCAAGCCAGTGGGTCACCACGGTCTCCCACCAGGGTTAGTCCAGACTATAGGCCCAGGTACCTCTCTCCCAGCCCAGATACCAGGCGGAGCAGAGCCTGGTTCTGACCTGGGATGTGTGATGGCTGCCTCAGGCCCACACACCCACTCAGGTCTCACCTTTATTGTCGTGCCAAATGCGGATGCGCCAGATGCTCCCCAGACTCCGCTCTGTTGCAATCTGAAACACGTCGAGGCTGTTGCGGTGGAAGGCGTTTTCTCCATCCAGATGTCTGTGACCACTTTTATTATCTACGCCGTACAGGGCGATCCCCACGTGGGCCGTGGTACCTGGGAGAGTTAACGGGGCTCAGTTAGGGAAGTCTACCCAAGGCGGAGCTGTTCCCCAGCCCTGTCTCCCCACCAGTGACCTGGTACCAGATGCAATGGCCCTTCAAAGGGGCCACCTGGACACTTGGGAGGAAGGAATGCGCTCAACAGCCATCCCACACCCAGGGGTAGTGCTACACACAGCCTGGAGGGCAGCTGCTCAGATTGGCCTGGTGCATGGACCTTGGCATGCTCATGGTTTTCCTCTTTGGAGGGGACTGAATCTGACATTCCTTGCCTTGCTAACACCCTAATGGGAGATGTTTATTCTGGATGGTTTTTTTTCCACCAAGTAGTTGAAAGACTTGTTTTCTTTGACTTCTCTCCGATGCCAGTTGCCAGATGCTCCTTGGTCCACCTGCTCCTTGGTGGATGGTCCTTGGGGTGGCTTCAGGAGAAAGCCGCTGCCAGTGAAACCAGTGGTTACACGGAGATCAATGGGAGCATGTTTCTGGCAGTGACATGGTAGCACTCCACCTCTGTCCTTGCTTAGAGCTTCCACAACCCAACTGCCCGGATTTCCAAGTCCAGGATGATGTTTCTGGCAGCTCTAGCTACAAACCCAGTACCAGATCAGAAAGCCAAGCTTTCTGCCTTCATGCCGCTTGGAAAGATTCAGACGGCAGAACAAAGTGATGGATACTGGAAGACAGCAAAATGGTCCATCTAAAGGCCCCACAAGGTCTGGATGCTTCTGCAGGAGAGGGTCAGAAGTAAGGAACAATCGCTGCCTCTTGGCTGTTCCTGCAACCACAGCCCAGTCAGGGAAAGCAGGGTGGGGGTATTTCTATACCGGGTGGTTCCTTCCAGCAGCAGTTGCTTATCCCACCCCAACAGCAAGATGTGGGGCAGCATGCTCTTTTCCACAGTCTTGACCTACCCCATTATCACGCAATAAAAACTGAGAATGCTGTGGGAAGCCCTGAACTGACTGTCTGCTCAGGGCTGCTCCAAACACCAGCTCAGCTCTGGGCCCTGCAGGGGAACATTTGGTGCATGATGTGCTGAGGTGAGATCTCAAGGGAACTACACAGATGACACCCTAGGAATCAAGCACAGGAGCAGACTATGGGCTAACCTGATCCTCTGCCCCAGCCAGTCTTCACCAGGATCTCATATTTGTACAGCCCGTTCTTCCCGCAGAAGGGAATCACCCCCACTCGGTTAACGTCAATCATGTCCAGCTTGTGCACGATCAGTGCAGCCACTGAGTAGGTCACAAAGCAGACGGCACATGTCAGCAGAACGATGTAGTTGAGACCTGGGCCTGGAGCCTAAAAGAAAAGAAATATGTTGCAAGGCACTCTCCTTCCCCAGGAGGACCCCCCGTTCCCGAGGAGTCATGCTGCCTCCTTCCTGGCCTTAATCATCATTCATACACATGATATCACATGCAAATAGAGAGAGACCTGTCCCTGCGCAGACTGTGCGCTCACAGCCCTAAGGAGCGACTGCAGCAGCCGGGTGAAGCTGCTATAGCAGCTGCCGAGAGCTCTCTGCTCCCACTTACGTCACACCGACGGTTAGAAAAAGCCTGAACGCCCCTGAGAGGCAGGGAGCAGCTGGCAGGTGCAAGCTCACTGGGATAAACAGTGCTGGGTGACAGCATTTGGCATCTCACTACAAGGTGAATACACTGTGAGGTGTCCAGAATAGAGAATAAAGCCATCTGCAAAGGTCTGTTTTTAGCAGCAGCAGCCAGGATTCATGATCAGAGGACAGAGGCCCTCTGTGAGCTGTGCCCATCTGCTGCTCCCAAAAGCTCTCAGGTACTGGTGCTGGTCTGCCAGCTGGGCACAGCTCAGCCCTGACCCAGCTTGAACGTGAAGCCAATGGAAGCCCAAGGCTTTCCTCTAGGTGACAACAATCTGCTCAGCGTGTGACGATGCTGCCACAGCCTCTGCTGTGTTCTACTCACAGGAAAGATGAACTGGACAGAGTTTGGTGGGACAAACAGACTGGCCCCAAAGGCGGTGAGGTGCTGGGTTAAGCACACAGCCTGGTCTGGCCTGGTCTCTTCCAGCGGGATGATGCCTTCTGTCTTCCACCGTTTCTCCTGCTCGCTGAAGTACTGGCAGAGGGAGGTGTACAGTCCCAGAGTCACCTCCACTGGGGACCAGCTGAAATGGTTTGTGATGTTGAAGTAGTATTTCTGGATGGTGTCATCCGTTCTGGAGGAGGGAAAGACAGCAAGGAGACATTATCAACCCGCCTGCTGAAGGGACACAAACCCCGTTCTGATGGATGTGTGCCCACGGAGAGCACCCTGCTGCAGGGACAGGTAAGCACACAATGAGGAGGAAAAGCCCAGTGAACGTTGTGTAATTTACACCGCCCTTTGGCTGAGCAGAAATTCTGGGGTTCTACAGACCACTTTAATTCTTCTTTATCTTTGTATTATTTCAGCACCTGGAGCACTATGTTGCACATGCTCTTCTCTGTGCTGGCAGCCTTGCACAGCTCTCCCACCCGCCCTTCCCCGTGTCCCACTGACCCACGCGACACTTACATAGCAATTCTATGATTCTAGGCTGGGAGCAGATTTGCTCATTATGATGATTAATCCCTCTTTGAACATCCCGTTACCAAAAGCCATGGAAGTCGTGTCAACTTACACAACAGTGGCTCCACTCTTGCCCCACCTATTCCCAAGCTGCCTGTCTTTTCTTCTCAGCCTAGGAATGGCTCGTAAATAACAGGAGGCATGAACACACACTCCCGGGCAAGGCAGCAAGTCAACAACTGAAGTTAAAAGAATGACTGCTCTGATAAAAAGAAGAGAGCTTTGCTGCAAAACCCAACAGCACAACAGCAGCACTTAATGAGCCCCGGCAAGCTCCAAGCAGCAGGCAAGCAGGGTGGATGGGAGCCCACGAGGGAACCTGATTTCTCCTCCAGTCACATGTTGGGAAGATGAGCTCTGAGGATTGAGCTGCTTTTGTGAAGGTTGCACTACAGTGCAAGGAACTAGGCTAATGCGTGGTGCTTTGCTCCGGGAAATGGTTTCATGAGCTGCATGGAGCAAGCCCTGAATCTGCAAAGGTCAGTGTGAGTCCCTTGGCGAAAGAGTCCTGGTAAAGATGGGCAGCTCTGGGATCACTAGCGCATGGAGGATGAAAGTCTGGACAAGTAACAGACAAACAGACTACAGCAGGTATCAGGCAAGTGAGCAGAGAAAAGGGCAGCGGGGGGAGACTCATCAGCAGGAGAGGCCCTGGGTGAGGGTCATGATACAGGGAACGTGATTTACAGCTCTGAAAAGGGGAACCCTCCTCTACCCGGATCAGAAGGGCAAATCACAGAGCTGCTTTTGCACCAGCAGCAGCAGATGTCTGGGAAGGAGGGAGTGCCGATGCTGGGGTGTAGGAATGGCAGCGTGCAGCTGCCTGCCCAGGAGAGCTGTCTCCTCCAAGGACAGAGGAGCACCGTGGATAGCTACAACAGCACCAGCCCTGCAAAGCAGCCTGGTATAAATCATGGCAAGGCCCTGAGCATCCCTCACATAGATCCACAGGACAGCCTGTGGGTGACAGGGATTACAAGGGAGGTTTCTCTTACCTGGGTGAGGTGAAGAAGGTGTAGAGCTTGTGGTCACTTCCAGCCAGGGCATCCAGGCCAATTTTCTTAGAGGCACTGCAGTTGTGCTCGTTGGGCTCTGGTTCGTGATGGAGATAAGCCATGATGAAGGGCTCAGGCTCACTTGCAATGTAGTGATCTGCATGGTGAGGGGGAGAAAAAACAGAAAGTACTTTATAAACACCAGGGAGAGATCGACCACAAGCCTCCTGCCAGCAGTGGATGTTCAGGGAGGAGTATCAGGAAAGCAGAAAGTCAGGAGAGATGCTTTTCCAGATTGCACTGTCTCCATCTGCAGTTCAGAGGATCCCTGAGCAAGAGACTCTGGATACCATTGTACCTGACCAAGAGAGAGTCAGGACAAACTCCCACCAGTGCTAATGTGGCTCAACAGAAGGGCTGGAAAAAGCAAAAGGCTTCTCAGTGCCAGAATCCACAAGCAAGGATTACACTGGGGACTGGATAATGCCTGTGACAGCTGGAACCTCAACCATGCAGTGTGGAACTTGCTGGCTACACCTGACATCCCCTCCAACACCCGTTATCTCTTGACACAGCTCTCATTTGCTGCAACACCCAGCCCTTCTCTCCCACGGAAAGAAATAGCAAAGAGCACAAAGAGTTGGATTTGTCTGCGCTACCGTTCAGGACTCTGTAAGTGAGCTGGAAGTGCAGTCCTGCTTCTCTGTTGTTGCTCTCCATAGTCACGATTAGGTTCACAGATGTTCTCGCCTCGATGACTTCAGTGCCAGCAGAGAGATTGTCAGCATCTGTGTTGTTTGACACCATTACGGTGATGGCTTTCTCTGAGTCCAGGCTCCCAATGGGGATCTGCACCCCGTTGTGTGTCTGAAACTCCATGGAGGCGACCTTTGTGGACACAGTGTAGTTGCTGATGTAACCAAAAGGGAAAGGATTGGAGTCCACTTGGAACATGACTTGAATGACATCTGTCAGGTTGGATAGGGTGGTGTTGAATGCCTGGGGGATGGAGAACTGGCAGTTTGGTGTGTTTTCGTAGCAAAGCAAGTTAAAGGGATCAGACCGCTTGCCTGTGGCCTTAATTTCTCCTCCCACCAGCTCAAGGGGCTCTTCGTTCAGCACTCTAGACTTCATGAGGATGCGCATCAGGCTGGAAGACAGGTTGTAGGCTTTGGGAGCTAGCAGCAAATTGTGGGAATCAGAAAGCAGTTCCTGGGGCTTGGATTCTTGTGAAACTGTATTGACAAGGTGAATCAGGTCACCTGCCAGGAGAGAAATAAAGGTGCAAACAGAGGAAGTGGTAAGTAGCCTAGATAACTGCTACAGTCTAGATAACATCTGACACCTTCCCAAAACAATCAGACAAGTCTTTCCTTACTGTCTTCTCACTGTAACTCTACGCTGTGCACATGACCTTCCGCACTGGAAATGTTCAGTAGCCCATAGCTAAAAATAGAGCTGTCAGCAATTCCTGCAGGCTCTCGGCTAATTTACAAAGTTTGGTGGTGAATACTTAATCACAACAAGCTTTATTTTTCTCCTGTGAAGTGACTAGAACGGCAGATGGGGAAACAAGGGAAGAATGGATAAAGCAAACATGCTACTAAGTTTTTGCACTATAAAGTGCAGAACACTCAGAAATACATAACAAGGAGTGCAAAGAAGGTGCCTCTGCTTCCTCCCAGGGTAACCAGGTGGGAATTTCCTCACGGTGTTCATGGGTGCCCCAGTGAAGTTTGGCAACCTCCTCAGATTGCAACCAGGAAGGCAAGCATCTGGAAGCCATAGTTGTTACTCATTGTTTACTAAAAAGACAATTCCCTGAAGTATTAGTGAGTTTATTAACAACTGTCACATTTAAATGTCCGCAGAGACAGCTGCCAAAGCCAGGACAACCCTGGGAAAAGTGCAGGGAGAAGAAAGTGCTGGGGTGCCACACTCCAAATGTTAGACGCAATTTCCCTAATAGCTTGAACCAAACCCCTAATGGTACAGGAGAAAGCCTGTGAAGCTTCTACTTCTGCCCAGCACCCTGCACAGGGAGACCTGTGCCCTCAGCAGCGCCCGGTCAAATGTCACCCATTTTGCAGGAACAAAACTGACCTGTGATGTTGAGGATGTTGTCGGCAATACCAGTTGGTGTCACGGTGCCCTTGGTCATTTCCCCTTGCAGAATGGTCATCATGGTCTCCAGCTTGTTCAAGGTCCTTGTCAGGCATGACTTGCAAACCAGCTCCTTGCTCACCACCTGCAAAGGGAAACACGGTTCAATTCAATAGGAACACCCCCAGGGAAAGACGAAGGCAGCTGTGGGCAAGTTCAGCTGGCTCAGTCCTGCAAAGACCTGAGCACAGTTGTTCAAACACCATTTGCACTCTGAAAGTCACCCCTGCTCTTTCCAGCCCCCGGGAGGTGACTGCAGAGACCATGGCTGCTCTGCTCACACTGAGATGCCAAGAAGTTGTTGGTGACTCCAAGACTCTTCCATCCACCTCCCCTCATGTTACAATCTGCCAGCGTACAGGCAGGCATGCCGGGAGTCTGATGGAGGATGCATTAGAGTTGGAAAGAGCAATAAAGGGCAGCATATTCATGTTCCCTGGAGTTCAACTTATAAGGACCAAGCACATCTCCTGCTGTTGCATCTCATGAGCACCCCTTTGGGGCCATGCACTATTCCTACAGCAACCAACCAGAAGGAGCTGGATAGGATTCCTCCATCCATTCCACTATCTTCAATGGAAGCAAGATTTAGCCCTAACTGAATCCATTTCAGTGTCCAAATACTCCTGAAAGCTGTGGGAGGGATCCTGCCACTCAGGCATGATGGATGTCCCTCCCTCTGCTCCCAGATGTGTCCAAGAAACAGAATGTTCTAGCCGTGGCCTGGAGCTCCCCGCACTCTCGAGGGCTGGATGGGAGGGACTGAGGCAACACATGGAAGCTGTTACCACAACCCCGTTCCTAGCTCTTATTCATCTTTTTTCTTTTAATCATCATAGGATTCAGACGTGATTCACCATATGTTTTGGTGAAGAATCAAAACAGCATCTGCAGGTCTAGAATTCCCCCTTTTCTGCTTTTATTTGTAAGCTATGAGAAGCAAGGACATACTGTGTAAATCATGGTCCACAAGGCACAGTCAGGTATCAAGGACGTGGGGGAGAAAAAGGGTTATTGGGAGGAACCACCCAAGGAGCTACTGCTTAGGAAGGAGAATCTACTCAGACAACTGAGATTCTTTTTTTCCCCTCCAGGAGAAATTCATTCTGATCTTTCCTCTCCCCTGTAGGTAAAATCAAAAAAGAATCAGCACTGATTGACACTTCTACAGGAAAGGAAATGTGTGAACTCCGCACTAGTCTCAGCCACTTGGGAAATTCTAGATTACTGTTTTTCTAAGCTTTTCATTCCAATCCAGAGCACAAACTAATCCTGGAACGTCAGCTTTTCCCGTGGAACAAAAATTCTATTTCTAGACCTAAGCTTCCACAGCGAGATTAAGTGGCAAGGCAAGAGCACATGGGAGAGACAGAAACAAACAAATCCAGCATCGGAATGGGATGTGCCGAACCCCAAATCCCTGAACAAAGATGAACAGAAAGAAGTGATTTTTGAGGTTTACAGACTCTGAAGCAGAGAAAGAAGCAACAGAATGGGGACTCTGTGGGTGGGATGCAGTAGTCTGTCCATCATTTCAATGACAACTTCTTCCCACTGAGCGAGGTTGGTGACCTGGCTGGGGAGGCGACTCGCAGCCAAGTCCAGGGTACCTGACTCCAGTCCTGAAAGCAAAGATTTGGGAGGGCGGGGAGGAAGAGCATGCCAGAGCCGACTGGCTGACCACCAAACCCCAAGCACATTATATAACTGGGCTCTCTTCCCTTTGCCCATCTGACAAAACACATAAAGCCACTCCTAAATTCACCAGGCAGCAGCCCCAGCACGGGGGAGCTGAAACTGCGAGCTGGCTGGGGAACACAGCGCTTCCAGTCAGCAGTGGAGCAGAGCAGTGTTTCTAATCTTGTATGGTAGAAATAGAGCTGGAAGGAACGTCAGTCCTTGGCGCTGTCCCCTGGCTCAAGACAGGTCCGGCTCTACTTGTATTACTCCTGATGGGAGTCCAGCCTGTCCTTGGAGATTCTGCAACTTCCCCAGCAATTTATTCCAGTGCTTCTCCAGTTTGCTGAGGGCTCTCCCACAGTCTCCATCTGCAAGTGAAGGAACTTACTTGCTAGCAAGCTGCCACACCAGGGCTGGTACCAGAGAAGAAGCACAGAGTTCTTAGGTGCTGCCTTCCAGCACATGAATACATCATCTTATCCACACCTGCTAGATCGGTGGCACGGCAGAGCTGACAACACTTAGGACATCAGCACAGAAACCCTAATGATATCAACAAGTGCTACCTGTCCTCCCTGTGTGGTATTTGTGCGGGAGAGAGAGACAGGGAAGCAGAACAAGAATTGAAGAGCATCTAAGCTGCGCCTGGAAGAGCAGGAGGCTGGAGGTGGTGATGGGGAACATACCGTGCACTGCGCCAAGGCAGCTGAGATCTGCTGGATATCATCAACTGTGTTCACGTTCAGCGAGTTCAGGGTTTCTGTGATATTGTTGCGAGTCCAGGTCCGGAGTTCAAATTCATTCCCAGTCTCAGGTTCCAGAAGCATGGACCGCTCGTACTGGGGGGGAGAAAAGCAAGTAGAGTGAGGAGATGTATCAGGTTGTTTCAGAGGATGTCAAGCTGTGCTGAAGTCACCTCTTCCCTGTGCTCTGTATTTCCCTGCCTGTGCTCTTCCCCAGAGGGTGATTTAATGAGCTGTTTTTTCAGCAGAACTTCCTCAATTTCAGTTGTGCGCTCCAAGCAATTACCTTAACAGCCTTGCACTTGACAGTGAAGTAGTACACCAGTGTGCAGTCCTTACCCAGCTAAGCACAGTGCCTGTGCTCAGGGGGATTGCCCCTGCCTGGCTTCCAGGCATGCAGCAGGCTCTTATCGGGGCGGAAAGCATGAGTAGAGACCACAATTCCTGCCCTGCCTATAGAGATGCACATGGAGGGACTGGGCCCTACTTTAGGTAGGCGTGAAAGTGAACGCTGCCAGGAGGATGATGCTCCTGCACTGTGGATTAAGAGCCTTGTATGCGGCCAGAAGATCTTTCTAGCTGCACTAGCTCAGCAGTCAGAACAAGGAGGTCTCCTTAGCACCCAGAGCAGCACCTGAGCAGCTACAGGGAGTTTCCAGCCCTGCTGAGTTGGAGTAGGGTGGCTGGCTCAGGGGAAGCATGGAGGAGGTGGGGGAATTTGGGCTAAGATTTCTGTTTCTAAATTCAGTGTTTAGACTTGAGGTTGGCAGTAAAGAGGAAAAACTATCTAAATATGAGGGCAAAAAAACAGGCTGCATGGGAGACACCCAGGCCACTGTCTTCTCTGGGACCTCTGTTTTATTTTGCAGCTCCTCTGCTTTCCCTGGTCATTGTGTGTCTGGAGCTTGTTACTCTTTTTGACGCATGAAAATAGCCCAGCTCCCAGCATGCACGTACGCTGATTTACATGAAAAACTGTAGCATTAGCC
>NW_009209431.1:24278-24499 GCF_000690835.1 Fulmarus glacialis
GAACATTGCTGGCGATTGCAAGGCCTTCTGGAGGCCCCTCTTGGGCAGAGAGTGCTGCTTTACCTCATTTAAGATGGTGATGAGGGCCAGAGAGTACTCAATGACCTGTTGAGGGTCCCCTTGTTTCACTAAGCCCTGGAGCACGGTGTCAGTTTGATTGTAGAGCCAGTGGGAGAGGCTGGGGAATCCCTCGGGTAAGCTGATTTCCATGGAGCTGCCAA
>NW_009209431.1:24532-47252 GCF_000690835.1 Fulmarus glacialis
ACGGGGCTGGGGGAAGGGGGCAGAATGTGCCCTTTAGCTGGGAAGGACGATGAAGGGGGAGGCAGGTGATTAAACAACAACAAAGTCATTAAACAACAAAAAGCATTATTGATGCCTGCCCTGGTGCCCAGTTTGCACCAGCTATATGTAGGAACACCATGGACCTGAAGCCTGGTTCCTCACTGGTCCAGCTCTGCAAAGCTGCAGGTGGAGGATGCACACGGGTGCATTGAACCCAGAGGAGAAAATCCAGGTTTAGTCTTATGGAGCATAAAGTGCACTTAAAAACAGGGTCGGTGTGCTGGGAGGAGCTGCACTGCTTTTGGCATCGTTCCTTCAGGTCTGGGGAACAGCTGGGACACAGATCCTCCTCCGCAGGCACTGCAGGACCGTGCGCTCCAGCCTGGGAGTCCGGGACCGCATGTGCAGTGGGGGGATTTGCATATCAGCCTCGAGAAGGAGCAGTCATACAGCTCGGTCAGACAGCAGAGACCAGCTCAGGATGCTGCCCAAAGACCTGTGGGCACTTGTAGCCTGCATGGAGCACACTGGAAACCAAAGGGCGTTTGCAGAAGGGATAACTGGGCTTTCACAGTACTGGGCCTGCTGAGACTCAAGCTGCAATTCCTTCCATCCTATTCAAATGCACGTGCTCTCCACCTTGGCTACCTGAGACCTCCCTGGCTCTCAGCAGCGGGACACCAGGCCACTTGCAGCACCACAGCTTGCTGCTGCCAACTCCCCTTGGAGGGCTCCTGATGCAGAGAAGGTGGCAGAGCACAGAGCATAGAGATCCTCTGAGAAAGTGACATCATGCCTCCAAAGCAACATGTTACCAGGGAATTAAGGAGGTGGTCAGGAAAGCAGTAACTTATGGGAAAGTCTCCCCCTTGAGCGATGACACACAAAGACTGGAATTCTCTGTATTGCATTTCTGCTGAGCCTCCCCTTGCCTTCCTGCCACAGCCTCTTCCAGGAGGCAAACGTTTCACCCAGGATCTGCTGAGCCCTTCAGGACAGGGACCCAGTGGTCAAGCCGTAAGACCGTGATTCAGGAACCTCGGCTGGACGCTGGCGCTGCCGTGTAAGCCCAGCCTGCGAGCGGTGGGTCTTACCGGTTAATGGCCACCACGGTCGCTCCCAGCTGGTCCTGGACAAGGACGGACACGGACACCACGAAGCCACTCTCGTGAAAGCCTGGGGGCAGGAAGGCGCTGTGCTCGGCACGGCTGCCCTTGTACACGCAGAACTCGTGGTAGTGCCCGGCCCTGCGGCGGGATGCCAGGAGGATGTACACCAGTGGGCCCTCCGCGTCCTCCGTGTCCCGCCAGCCTGCAAAACAAACCCAAGCAGGGGGTCTGACAGGGCAAGGGCACGGGGGGGCTGCAGCCACCAGCCCGAAGCCCAGCCCGTCCGCCAGAGCTGGCACTGCCTGGCAGTGCCCCTTCCCTCCCCTGGTGTGTCCCACCCCGCTCAGCCCTTCAGCATGGCATCTCCCCTTACTGCTGTCCCCAGCAAAGGGTCACCCTGCTCTGGCAGAGGGACAGGTTGTCCCCACCGTTAGGGGAAGGCTTAAGGACTCCGCTGGCTGGAGGGATGTCTCCAGGGCCTGCAATGTAAAGCTCTGACCCTCCTTGAATTTTGCTGACGTTTAGGGGTTTCTGCCTAGGTGTTTAGGTCCTGTAACCTCTAAAGGGATTTGTGAAGAGTTCATGAGCAAAATAACAATGGGAATAACTCTGTTGGGGCTGGGAACAGCACTGACCCAAGGCCACAGCTTCTGTACAAGCCCTGCAAAGCCTGACATTAGACAGAGGCTCAGCGCAGCCCTCAGGCAGTTCAACATCTCAGGAACAGCTGAGTCGAGGACAAAACCTGCCCAAAGGTTTCCTTAGAGCTCCCAGGAATTATGGGGAATCTTGTGGGAGCCAGGCAGTTGGGAAATTCACTGCATGTTTGCCAGTGAGCACCAGTGAAGGTACTGGCTCTGCCAGGGCTCGCTGCACTGGACGTCGATCAGTGTTTCACTTCAGCTTAAAAACAATCACTAAGAGCTAAAATTCCCACCACTCCAGAGAAGTATTGATTTCATAATTATTCTGGTAGCTCAAAACATACCAAAGTTACAACCATATCATGCTGAATACACTTCTGCTTCTCTCCCAGCTTAAGCTGGGCTTTGGTGACCAGCCACCCCAGAACCAGCAGAATTCATCATCTCCTCTGCAGTGTGGCTTCCCAGCATTTGTACACAGACAGCATTAAACTCTAACACTAATCATTCGGGAAATATAGTTTTCAGAGGCCCTTATTCCTTGGCCCAAGGCTACAGGACGTCCGCCAGGCCACTTTTCCAAAGCTAGACTCGTTGTTGCCGTCTCTGCAGCTGGATGAGAAGGTAACGGCCGACGGGAACATCCAGCCCACATGGCAGAGAAGGCCCCAGTGCTTTGTCTTTTGACTCTTCCCACATATGTGTGACTCAGTTTTGGGCACCTATCTTCTTTTTCCTGCATTGAAATACCAGTTTCTTCTGCAAGTACTGTCCTGGCCTGGATATCGCCATTCAACTACATGGATTAGGATTTTTAAAAGTGCCTGCCTGCTACCATGAGTTTTAGAGCTCCATAATTTGGAGCTGCTTTGGGGATCAGAACTGGAAAGATCCGCTTCTGAACTCAGCCCTGGCCAACAGTGTCCTGGGGTTGGAGCTCGGGGTAAAGAAAACATCTGTGGGAAGAAGGGCAGCTGGTAACACACTGGTGATGAGAAACCTTTGCCCATGAGGAGCAGAGAGGGCTGGCAGGTGCCCAGCACCGCTGTCCGTATGCTCTCACCTGCACACTCAAAGTGCACCTTTGCCATCAGTGCCCTGAGGGGTCCTTTGGGAGACAGCCGGCAGGATCCTCCAACGGGCGGCTGGTTTGGGAGCAGATCGATGGAGGCGAATCCTTCCTCCCCTGTTGTGAGGTCTGTGATGTGAAGGGTAAAAGTATATCCCTCCCCATCCTTCAGTGCCCCTTGCCTCAAGACCAGGTTCATTCCTGTGTCGCCAGTGGAGGTAGTTTTTTTGTCCAGGATGAGAGACTTGTTTTTAAAGCTGTGTGCTGCCCACCTCTACAGAGATGAAGAGGGGAAAGACAGGAGAGGTTTTGTTTAAATCTGAAGTTATGTCCTTAAAATGTTTTCAGATTGAGTCTCTTATAAAAAGTAACAGACTTCTAGTGGGAGCGTCTGCCAAATTTGCAGTTGATAATTCAGCTTCAGTCTTGTGTGCTACAGCAACAAGAACTGGAACCTTTCCAAAATGTCTGGTGGGAATATTTCCACTGTGAGATCTACTTTAGTCTCTGGGATTACATCACCCTCCGACAGAGTATTTCATAATACAGAATACAAAACACAGGAAATAAATTAAGTACTGGTGGAGTCTCCATGGGATACCATGTTTTATATGCTTCAAGCTGAACGTGTCCTGGATGGTTACTGTTAATAGCACAAAAGTACAATTGCGATAACTAGAGGGACAGTAAGATAGCCAGCCAGAAAATGCCATGCAAGTACATGCTGGGCTTGCTGGGAGCAATACAGACTAGCTCTCGCAACAGGACTTCCACTTCTGAGACCTGCTTCATTCAACAGGTTGCAGAGATGTGGAATCTCTAATCAGAGGAGGGCATGAGGGACTTGGGGGATCAGAAGAGACTGAACAACCTCTGCTTGAGCCACCAAAATAATGGGCAAAATGCCAATCAGCAGGGAGAAGAAAACACTCTACAGACCTCTTCTAGGAAAAAAGCGGCTTTTGTGTGAAAAGAGCTGGTACTGAAAATGACCCAGCAAGGACTTGCCCTTGGGTAGGTCGACACACTGATGGAGGACTGACAGGCCATGTGTCCCACAGCCTGCAGACACAACCCAGGGCAAAGGAAAGCTCTGGACATCTCACAGGGGGTCCAGTGGTTACAGGACATGGGGAACCTGCTTCACAGGCTCTCCTAGCCTCCTGCATGCTGCCGAGACACAGCACGGCACGGGGGAGCCCCATGTCACACGAGGAAAGCTCTGTGTGAGGCCTGCTTTAAACTTCTCTCTCTGCAAGCCAGTCCTGCAGCCAGTTCCAGGGGCTGTGATGAAGAGACCAGTATCAGCCAGCCTTCTTCATCCCCACAGCCAGACCCAGTCTGCCACTGCATTTACGGTCAGAGCTTGTTTCCCTTCCTTGTCTCTATGGCAGTTTAGGTCCAGGACTTTATTTCTCACACAGCTCTTTCCAGCCTGTCCTCTCTGACTCTCCCCTTCTCCCTGAAGTCCAGCAAAGGTGAAGCAAAGACCAGCATTGCTGATCACTTTACCCCAAGTTTGGAGTCGTTGTGACAGTTCTGGCAGGTCCCCTCCAGGTAGACGTAGGAGCTCTTGCTAACTTCATAGACAGACTGAGCCTTGCAGGAAACACACTCCAGGGACACGATAGGAACTCCTCCCCTCTTGATGAATACCTGGGGAAGCAAGAGGCTCCATCAGAAGACCTGAGACAAAAATACAGACATCGAATAGGGAAGTAGACATCCCAGCACCTGGTTCTGCAAGGAGGAATTGCTCTGCACCCGCCCAGTCCGTGCTGAGGAAACAGCAGAAAGGGATTTCCAAAGGATTTCATGTCAGACTTAAGCTACATCACTTTTCTTACACTGGCCAGTTCTTCTGCCACTGATTTTCAAGAGCCACCCAATGCCAAGCTGGGCCAATCCAGGTAATTCTAGATTTACTTTATTTACACTTTTTAACAACATAAATCACTTTCAAAATGTCCCTCTGGTACCCTGTGCTGAATTCCCAGCAAGTCCTGCTTGTGCTGTCAGGTGGGGATGATGCTAACTGAAGCACTTTGCTGTGCCGACCATCTCAGGACAGCTGTTAGCCCTACAAAAATGGGATCCGTGTTAGAGTTTGGAAAAGAGGAGCAGTCTAACTGGGAGGAGGAAAGCCTCCATTACAGCACAGACCAAACATCTGGTGAGCACCTGCCCCGGGAAGCAACTGCAGCTCTCCTTTGTTTTCTGTGGGCCAAACTCTTGGTCCTGCCTCTGCAGCTGGGGAGCGCCTGACCCAATGGGGTCACAGCAGATCTGCCGTGGACACAGGAGTGTGTCCCTGTCCTCGACTCGGAAAATTGCTAAACGGGAAGTGTTTACAGTCCACAGTAACAGAGGGCTCAGGGCGAGCCAGGGAGCCTGGGTTTACTGAGGATGTGCTGCCCTGTGCAAAGCCAGGGCACGGTGCCGCTGTCTCCCCCATCCCTGCTCTGATCTACAGAGCTTGCACTAGAACCGCATGCCACGTTTCAGGACCTGACCCTTGGGCACGCTGCCTGTGCAGAACCATCACCATTTCTGACACTACCTATGTCCCTGAGAGAAAGGAATGATGATAAAAATAGCCAGAAAACACAGCTCCTACTGTGCATCAAATACATTCCGCTCTGCAGCCTGGAAGAACCACCTTTCCCAGAGAGCAGCACATTATTCCAGGCTTTTAGCTTACATCTCAGGACGTCTACCACACCTCCCCGGCAAAGCACTCGGAGAGAGGAGAGCTTTAGAAGCACCGGTGGCTCAGACACAACGGCTATTGAGCTCTGACCCCTGTACTTTGTCTAAATTCCTTTAATCCCCTAGGAAACGGGGTTGTCCAGCATTTGACAGAGCCCTCTGCCCTGGCATAATGAATATTCTGAATTCAAAGACAGACAGTAATGAAGACATTGTTTAATATGGCAGACTTTTAAAAGAGGATAAATATTCCACAGCGCTAAGCCGGAGCACATTGAAGCTTCATTCATTCCTACAGTATTTGCAAATTTCCTGCGACACTGGAATCATTGTTTTGCGCTCATGCATGGAAACCAGATAGTACGGAATGTCCTTGAAAGACTATCAATTTAATTTTTTTTCTTTTTATCCTCCAGCTTTGGTTTAAAACCCAGGCAGTAAGAGTTTCCACTTTCAGACTAACTATATCTCTAATTGCCAAACGCACCACGATGAATGTTTCTGACATAAACCATAACTGCTGTCGGACTGCAGATGCATTCAGTGCTAGGCTTAATTTGACATAAACAACATGCACTTAAAAAAATCTCCCTTAACAAAATTCGGAAACAGAGAAGAGAGGAACTGTTGACAGTTAAATTAAATACCAGCTCTCAGGAAGCTCTCTCTGGGCAAAAGTCAGGGAAGAGCCCAGGACTGCACACAGTGGTGGAAGAGCTACTGACCACAGGCTCCTTTGCTGTCCTCCTAGGGCAGATCTGCGGTCGCAGACTCTCAGTTCCAGGAACGGTGGCCAGTACCGTCCAGGGCTGGGTCACTAACGCAGCCTCTGCACAGAGAGGGACTAACGCAAAGTCTAAAGGAAGGAAGAAGCTAAAAGGACTTGGCAGGACAAGCAAACAGTGCTGCCCAAGGCAGCGTAAGATGAATATATCACGGAAATACCAGTGTCTGTTCCTACCAATGACCTGGATCGGTTATCTAGGGCCCCAGTAATGCCCTAGAATCTGCTTCCCCTGCTTTCCCTTGCTGGCTGGTGCAGGTAGGTAGTGGTACTTCCACACCCCCAGCTGAACTGGCATCGGCACTTGGACCGGGCCAGGGGACGCAGCCTGGGGACTCTCCCGTGGCTGGGCACGTCCTGAGCCAGCAGCGCTCTCCTCTAGAAACGTCCTTAGAAAAAGGGCCGGGGACTTCCAGCTCGGCTGTGTCCAGCAACAGGCACACAAGGACAGAAAGCGACAGTTGTCTGTGGTACGTACGGTTTGATTTGTTGCCTCAGGACTCATACCCTCCTTCCTGACGGTGAGGTCGAATGTATACTCCACATCTGCTTCTAATACAGCTTTGGAAATTGTGACAATTCCTTCCTTGGCACTGAAATTCAGAGAGCACCCTGCAGCCGAGCTCTGCTTGCAAGGAGAAAAGAACTTTCAAACCCTCCTTGGTATGGGTGCACATCGGGTTAGTCCACAGCCAAAACATTTAGGTCCACACAAAGTCACTGTTACAGATCTTACTGTGCAATGCCACCGCTGGGGTGGGAGAAACGGGGTGGTGTGTGGACAATAAAGCACATTATCGGGTTCTTCGGATTAGTAAGCAGTACTTGGAATACTCCTGTATTTCATCTGAGCTTCACATTCTTATTTTATAGCAATTAATTCTTCATTAAATAGCTTATAAACATTGCCAAGCAACACAAAAAGCTCACATTAAACTCAAAAGTCTAATCCACACACACTCCGTATCTTTCTATTTTGAGGTAAAGATAGAAAACAATGACTTTTTACAAGGAAAAGAATCCCACATTCAAACAAAAACTGCTCCTAAGGTGGATTTCCCCTAAGAATCTGAAGGGCAGTCCTCCCTTACCCCTCTATCACTGTAGGGTCAGACCATTTCAGTGTGTGAGGACAGTGACCTGCCACTGACCATAGTGACCATGACTTGTGGTCACTTGACTCCTCCGAAGTCTAACTTTGGCCCCTGCTGAAATTAGAGACATTTAACTGTTAATGGGAGAGGGACCAGAGCCCTCAGCCCCCCAGACTGCAATGAGCAGCTCTGTAATGCCTTCAGGTTATGGAAGCAGCTACACTGAAACTGTGAACCAGAGGCCAAATAGAAAGGAAGCAGCAATGTGAATGCCTCAGCTTCCAGTGCCCTGCCCAGGGACGCTGCGCAGCACCGGGCTGCAGCAGGCTGCACTGCACAACTCTCCACAGCAACTTCTGTACCATCATCCCGAGCTGGGAATTGGGAAACCTCTGCAACCCTCCTTCTGGAGCAGCTTTGTTAAAGATGCTCACAAAACCTCCCCTCAACACCATTTCAACCCAGACACATGTTTGTAGTGGAGCTGACGTGCAGTTAGAGCTCCCAAATAATCACCCTCTCTGGCTGTGCAAAACAGCTCTTACCTTGGAGGAGAATGTACAAGACCAATCGTATAACAACGGAGTCTGTTCACCATCATCCAAGTTCGGGTCATAGGATTTCTCCCCATCCAAGATTAAGTCCTGAGTGTTGGACCATACCCGGTATGACCCCCCATCAATGATTGGGACCAGCTTACTTGGTATCACAGTTACATTGGCAAAGATGCTTTTGGACAGTGGGGTATCTCCAAAGGAGACAATAAAGATGAAGCAATAGTTCCCAACTTCCAGGGCAAGCTTCGGTATAACTAACTGAGGCCTGTTCACATCAACGTTTGGCAGATGGATCCTGCTAGAGTCATCCAAGTTCATGCAGCTGGGTGCTCGGTAGATCTCCCATAGGTGCTCCGTCTGGTACTTGATGCATCCTCGGAGGTCAATCTGTGCCTCTAGGTAGTTCCTCTGGGACCGCTTCATGACTACTTGAGGGGGCAAGGCTAACTCCACCTCTGGCTCCTCACACTCCAGGACTTTGACAGTGACAGTGAGGTGGGCTATGAAGAAGCTGATGAGATTGGTGGCATTCACCTCCACCAGGTAATCCCCAGGGCTCAGGTAAGAATAGTTGGCCACTGCAACCCTGGTCATTTGAGTGGAAGAGCCATCCCCAAAGGTCCACAGGAACTCAACACTCTTGCTGCTGGGCACCACTGCTGCTTCAAACAGTGCTGTCCTGTTGACAAAGGCATTGGAGGCAGTAAGGAAGACTTGGACTATCGGGTCTTGCACCTGGATGGTTCTGGTGATATTGATACCTCCCAAGTCATTGAAGGCATTGAGGTGAATCTCGAGCAGCCCTGCAGCCTCTGGAGTGTAGGAAACACTCTCTCCTGACACCGTGACCACAGATCGACCTTGCTCTTTCCACAGGGAGAACTGCCAGGAGAATGATACACGGGAGCCGCTTCCCACCTGGGCACTGAAGCTCTTCTCTGTGCCTGTGGGTATGCCTTCCTCACAGCAGTTCAGGAGCCTGACATCGTGGATGGCCTCCAGGACAGAGATGAGCACCTGGGCATGTGCGATACTGATTTGGTTCTGCACCGTCACGGTCACCAAATAATCACCGCTCTTGGTGAACTCATGCGTGTACCTGGACCCGTTGAGCACCACAGAGTAGTCCCCACTTATGCTCACCAAGTAACTCACAGAGGTACCTGACAACATCCTGATCACAAAGGTGACCTGCTCCCCTGGCTCCACCACCTTCTTGCTGGCAAGAACTTCCAGTCCTTGAATCCTGTCCAGCACTGAGATATTCCTGCACCGCTCTTGGTGAACTCATGCGTGTACCTGGACCCGTTGAGCACCACAGAGTAGTCCCCACTTATGCTCACCAAGTAACTCACAGAGGTACCTGACAACATCCTGATCACAAAGGTGACCTGCTCCCCTGGCTCCACCACCTTCTTGCTGGCAAGAACTTCCAGTCCTTGAATCCTGTCCAGCACTGAGATATTCCTGCTATCGATGCATTCAGATAGACTGTATAAAACCCTGCTGTGGGGAACATGACTGCCACGGACTGGCCCGTCAACGTGCCATTTGGCACCTCCCAAAGCCATGTCACTTCAGTCCCTTTCTGCAGCTCCCCCTCAAAGACCACCGTGGAGCCTGATGAGACATACCTACAGTCCAGTTCTGCAGTCCCTATACTCAGCCCCTCTATGACCTCCTCTACACAGATATAAATTGTTGCATTGGTTGAATCCAGCTTGTTTTCTGCTCCAATGACGACCTCTATCACTCCAGGGCTTTGGAAGGAGTGTACAATAAAGGGTTCAGAGGTAACAGGAGAGAAGCCATCCTCTAGGTACCAGACATACGTGATGCCAGTGCCACTGGTTATGGTGGTACTTATGTTAACAGAGGCATTAATAGCAACTGGGTTGGGGAAGGCATAAGGCTTTAAAAGACCAATGCTTTCAACGAACTCCAGTGTCCTGTTAGCAGTTGCGCATCCCAGCATATTAGTGGCTTTCAGATAAACAGTGTAGTTTCCAGCTTCTAGGATGCTCAAGGAGAAGGTTTTCCCGGTGAAGGTCTGCAGAGCATTGCCATCCCTTTGGGCTACCCAGCTGTAAGAGATGTTTGTTCCCTCTCTCACCACTGCCTGCAAATGGAGTGTTTTGTTAGTTGGGAAATAGATGTCCTCCACCAGGTCACTGCTAGCCACCTGCAGGCCTTCAATCTGCTCCAGGACGTAGACGTAGATGCTGTCCTGCAACGAGCTGATCTTGTTCTCTGCTGTCACAATGACATTGAATGTGCCCACGGACCGGAAAGTGTAGGAAATTGTGGAAGAGCCTTGGATAGGAGTGCACCGGTCACAGAGGATCCATGAGTAGCGGATGGCGCTGCCAGCTACAAGCGTGGCTACAAAACTCACCGAACCATTTAACGGCACCACTGTCCTGCTGGCATTGATGGTCAGCCCATGGAGCCGACGTTTCACTGTGACATTGATGATGGTCTCATTAAAGCTCACATCATTCTGGCCCATCACACTAATAGTGTAATGGCCCGTGTTGTTGTAGGAGTGGGTAGCGATTTGGCCAGGCTGGGTAGTGCCATCTCCAAAGTCCCAACAGTAACTCACTTTGGTTCCATTCATGCTGGCAGAGAACAGGTAGATCTGGTTCAGCTCCAAAACACTTGTCCCATTATATTCAATCTTCGCTACCCCAACTGGTTCCTGGACTTCCACAAACGCTGTGTCATTGTTGAAAGAGACATTGTTGGAGACAGTCACCGTGACCAGGAAGACCCCTGTGTTCTTGTAGGTGTAAGTCACTTCTGTCCCACTCGATCTAGTGGACTCATTGTTCCCAAAATCCCAGCGGTAGCGGTACTGGTAGAGAGGCACAGCACTGACCTGGAAGCTGCTCTCTTCACCAAGCCTCACAAACTGCTTGGAAGGGAGAAGGGTAACATTTACTATCTCTGGTTCCACACAGACGCTGGTGAAATAGTGAGCCTTGTTAAACCTGCTTGAGAGAGTCAGGGAGAGGGGGAATGTCCCACTTCGGGTGAAGTTGTGCATCACCACAGGGTCTCCACTGATTGTGACATTGGACGAGCCGTCTCCAAAGGTCCAATCAAAGATGTATTCATCAGGATTCCCCGTCACATACGCAGTGAGCTGCACATCTGGGTGCTCAAGGATGCAAGAAGTAGGCTCTATTTTGAGTACTTCCAGGACAAATATCCGAACGGGCACAGTTTGGGAGACAGAGTTCACAAGATTCACAGCTGTCACGTTCACAGTACAGTTGATGTCCTTTACGTACACGTGTTCTACCACTGGCACCTGACTCCTCAGCACCGTCCCGTCCCCCATATCAAATATCCAGGTGATACTGTCCCCCGACTGCACTGAGGCATTAAGGGTCACAGACGCTCCCAGCTCTGCTGCCTCATCTGCCCAAACATGGAGCCCAGTTATCTCTTCAAACACTTGGTAGCACTCAACTGTCTCCACACTGCTTATGGTATTGTTCGCTGTCACGGTGATGTTGTATACCCCTCTTCTGGAGTAGCTGTACGTCACCATAGACTGGCTCTCTGTGAACAGTGAGGACCCATCCCCGAAGTCCCAGGTGTACACAACGCCGTAAGGAGACGGCAATGGATTGGCTCTGAAGGTGACCGGGCGGCTCACAACTAAAACATCCTCCTCTACTTCCACCTTCACATCAATCAGATAACTGTGGATGTGAACTGGGGTCAAGTGGGTGAGGTTCTCAAACTGGTTTGACACGAGAACCACCAGGGCATATTCGCCTGCATAGGAAGAGAGCAGAAGAAGACCAGTTGTGAGAACATGCTTGTGCAACAGCTTCCTCAGTGCTGCAGCGGCGTGGGGAGCGTGGCAGGGGACTGCAGGGAGATACTCTGCTCCTGCACTGCGCACACCCTGGGCTTCCCTCCTCCGGTCCAGGACAAGCAGGAATTACAACCAGGCCATGCATGTGAGGACCAAACACCAAGTAAGAAACCAGTCCGACAGATAGAGAAAAGATTTTCTTTCTGTTTGCTCACAAAACAGACCCCCTTCCTGCTCCCTACCCGTCCTCCCATCAGCACAGAGCTCGCCTGCCACTCATCTATCTGCTGAGACGGCCCAAAAAGGGGACTGTGTGAGGTGGACCTGCTTCTTACAGCGTGGACAAACTTCTCCTAGAGTTATAGAGGATGGCAATTGCTGGAGAATTCCAGTCACTCTGGCTGTTTGCTCAGGAATGAGACAATGAATTTCAAGCCATTGTTTTATAGGAATGTGCCTTGTAACCCCCTCACAACAAAAATATCTGAGCCCCTTCTTCCCCAAAGAACCGTCCTGAGCATACCTGGGTCTTGATAGATGTGTGAAACATTGTGCTCAATTACAACCTCATGGACACTGGGATCAGGCACAAGGAAAGACTTGTTGTAGGGAGGTCTGAACAGGTATGTCTCCTGGACACCATCTCCAAAATCCCACCTGGAGAAACATGCAAACCATGTTACACTGCACAACAGGAGAATCATGGAAATCCCAAAGGAACCCTGGCCTGGTCTAGGGCTGTCTTTCAGGCTCAGGGCTGGGGTTTTCCAAAAAGCCTTAGGAAACATAATGCCAAGTATCAAAGCAGTAGCTGTGCCCAATGCGGTAGAATTGTTGCTGTGAGAGTACAGCACTGGTAAGAAGAGGAGGAACCCAAAATTAAAGCAACGTGGCAATCCTTTAGAAGAAAAGTATTTCAGCCTGAACTATAGGTCCCAGCCAGTGTGACTGAACTACACTTGCAGGGATTTCAAATCAACTAGACAGCAGTGGGAAACGGGCCATTTGACATCAGCTGGCCCTGGGAAGAGAAATAGTGCAGGCAAGGCTGGTAAGCTATGCACAGTAAGATCCCAAGTTCAGGCAACTTGCAAAGGACTCACAGGAACATAGCATCCACAGCTGAATCAACCTGAACTCTTGCTGTAAGCTCCACGGTGCTGTTCTGAGGGAGGACCGGCAGGACACCCAACACAGTCAGGTTCTTCATCTTATTCATCATCTCCACCGTGACATTGTAATTGACCGTAAAGTTACTGACGTGGTTGGAGGCGGTGAGCTGGGAAGGACAGGGGGACAAAGAATGCATTTGGGATCACCTTCCCGTGCTGCCCTCTCCTGAAAGTGGGGCTTCACTGTACTGAAGAGGTCCCCCCAGGAAAGGCGAGCAGGTTAGGTCAGAGAAGAGTAGCCTGTGGGACAGGGAGGCAGGGGCAATAGCCTGAAGGCACTGGAAAGCAGCATAGACTGGAAGGCCACCTACCTGGCAAAGCCACATCTTGCTGGAACCACCACATCTCCACCACTAAAGTCAGTCCAAGGAAGGACTGGTTCTACAGCAAGAGGGCAAGGAGAAGAGCTTCTCATCCTGAGACTCCTCTGGCTCTGAACTTGCCCGTTACCCTTTTGCCTGCTCCAATGTGCCCCACACACTGTCTCCAGCTGATGAGCCCAGGCACTTGCTGCCACCAAGGGGGCAACAGCCACCCAGCTTCCTTAGGACAGTGGCAGATGCGTGGCTCCAAGCACAGAGAGTGGGGATGGAGGAGACTCATAAAACCAAGCACGCCAAGTGCAGCTCCAGCATCCTGGGTGTAGGGGGCACAGAGAGGGAGAGCAAAGTTGGGGCAGAGGAGGGAAGGGGAGAATGGACAGGCAAGAGACTGAAGAGACATGACAGAAGTAGAGCAGGGTCCTCAGGATTATCTAGGCAGGTAACACTGACATGGCACCTCATGACGAGCATCTTGCCACCTCCTCACCTGCAGGAGAGCTGAGCTGCTGACAGAAGGGATCCTCCAAACCCAGTTGAAAAGAGACCTCCCACCCCAACAGACAGGAGAAGTTTGTGTCTAGGCTTCTGTGAATCTGTTACGCTGAATGCAGTCGACCCCAGACTAATGCCACCTTGTTAACTCTGTAAGTAAAAGCAATCCAGGCTTGTCAGCACAGTGCTTCACCCAGCAAATTAGTGCTACTCGGCATAGTGCTGCACCAAGCAAATTAGTGCTAGCATGCCCTTGGAGCTAGGGCTGATGTCTCTTCAGGAAGCCAGCAGTTACCCTGCAAACGGATCAAGCAGCTTGGAGCCAGACCAGGACTCTGCGTGGCAGGCAGTACAGGCCATGATAGAGAAAGGTGTTCTGGCCAGAGATAAACTCCTGTTCCACAACAGATACCTCCCTCTGCCCAGACTCTCCACTCTATCCTTCTTCTGGGATGACAAAACCCAGTGTTCCAGTCTGCACTAGTAGAAAGAGAACAGGACAGAGACCAGAAGAGCTTGTGGCAGAAGCTCTGTTCTGGCTATGGAAGTCTTACGTTTGCCTCCTGCCTCTGCCCGGGTCTGTACCCATATCTCCTGCCTGCCAAAGCAGTGGCCAGCACCCTGCAGTGGGGCTCCCTGCCTCATTCCTGTTGGGGAGGAGTAAGGACAGACACTCCATGAACAGAAAGGAGGACATGGAAAAAAGAGGAGAAAGCAAAGACGAGGAAGACAGCGAAGTCAGCTGTAATGGAAGAATAGGAAGAAACTTGCTATTTGCATTTGCAAGAGCAGCTCAGTGAGAAATAGCAGACGAGCTCGTTAGGAGCACAGTGAAAACCTCCTCAACTCAACTCTGCCTTCTCTGCCTGCTGCTTTTCCTGCTTCATTTGTGGGATGAGATGGAAACCCAGGATTGAAATGGTATCATGGGAAAGGCCTTGGCTTACCGAAAGCTTGTATACAGCTGGGCTTTGGTAGATAACGTTGAAGACAACATTGTAAAAAGTGAAAGATGGCTTATCATCTACTGTCCATCGGAAAGTCACATCTGACCCAGCTTCCATCACAGGGACGTAGCTCTGAAAGGCATGAGGACATTTTATACTAGTGCAAGAGAAAAGCATGCACAGCACTTCCCAGGAGATCTCCAGCTGAACTGGAGAAGGAGCAGAGCCAGACTGGGAGGCATCACACACCTGTAAGACAGCGCTCTCAGAGCATGACACAGAGGTGCAAGATCATCTGTGGCTTTGTTGCTGATAGAGAAATGCAGATCCTGACACCATAAATCAACAGCAGAGCTGGGAACAGAACCCATACTGCCTGCTCCCACACCCTAGAGCTCTGCTCTTGAGATCAGGTCTTTCTCTTGCTAGCTAAAAAACTTTCCGATATCTTTGCGGAAACAACTCAGCTTTATCTGCACCTGTAAGCTGAGCCTCTGACCCTCGTCCATTGATGGTATCCAACCCAAAGGCTAAAATGGTTGACTTGCTCTGGACAGGGTAGGCTCCCTCCTCACTCCTACAGTGCCTCCTGAGCAGACCGTGGCAGCCAGGAAGGGTGAGACCAACAGGCATTGCAGGCACAGGGTTCTGCCACAAGCAGCCAGCGGTTGAGCAGAGCATTTCATAGATACCGATGGGCAATTATTGAACAGGTTCCTAGGGCTCGGCCGTAGCTCTGGGGACAGGGGATTTGAGAAAAAAAAGACTGCAAACACCAGACTAACTCCAAGACTTTGATGGACGGATGAAACATTTTTATAGCTTCAGCCAGGTCATGTAAGGATTTAGTAGAGCAAATCTACATACCTGAAGGAATAACTACCTTGACACGTCAAAAGAAGGTAAATACTAGCCTTTCATAACGCCTCCAGTTTTCTGTAGAACTGGAAAGCCAGTATTGCCCTAGCAGGAGGTGCTGCCTTATCTCTGAGGGAATTACAGTGAATGTACAGCTGAGCTGCCTTCCTGCTGGAGAGCACCAGTGCCTTCTGCCACTTGCCTGTGTCTGCGGCAGCGCTGTCCGCACGGCCGGGGAGCCAGCACTTAGCAGCAAGCAGTGCTACACCTGACCAGTGTGGAGCCGAGCCCCAGCCCTCCTCATGAGCCAAACACGCACTGTTAGCAGTGAAGGCTAAAAATGCTACCGACAAATTAAAAGCAGCAGTAATCACTCACCACTCGTGTATTTAGCAGGACTCTGCTCTCAGGGTCAGGGGTGGCCCGCAGCCCACGGATGGGCTCCTCCACTTTCACTGTGACAGTGATGTTCTGGGAGCTCACGGCGTTCTCCGCAACAAGCACGTGGGTGCTCACCCCCTCCCTGAGGCTGCTCAGGCTGACCACAGCAAACCAGGTGTCGTTGGTCTCCCTGGCACAGTCTGCTGTCAGCGGTGCAACAGCCGCTGGGCAGGACCCCTCGAAGGGGAAAGTGTGGTTGTCTCCCAGCCAGCTAGCTGTCGCGTTCACCCCTGAGGAGAGTTTGATGACCAGGGTAGTGTGGTTGGATGGCAGGTAGACCCTGCTGCCTTGAGGAGCAGGGTGGATGACACGCAGGCCTGACACCCTGGAAGCCACCCAGAAACTGCAAGACAGATTGGCGCTGAAGACCCCGTTGTCCACACTGGCTCTGACCATGTAGCGACCTGTATGCTCCAGCCCTGCATTGTGGGGGCTGATCACCGGGACCAGCTGTTCCTCGGCGTAGCGAACTCGGAGAGAGCAAACAGTGTTGTTTATCCAGGTGGCACCGACGGAGCTGTCGGACAGGCCAAGCGCCCACTCTGAAGAGTTCGTGCTTAAGACGTTGGTTCTGTAAGGGGATGTGGTACTTGGCTGGCACTGGAGGAGTAAGCCCAAGCCTGCATTGTGCTGGATACTAAAGATGTCCTTGGCCCTGACAAAAATACTTTCTTTTCTGAATGTGACCTGCAGAGAGAGAAGATATTTTTCGATTAATGTCTCAAATTAAGAGCACTCAACACCCAACTCTTGCCTGGGCAAGACAGTGGATTTACTGCCAAGTGGAAACCAACAGAAAAGCCACAGATCCAAACACAGCATGGGGAGACATTTCACCACTCTGCTCTCCTTGGCCACTCTGAATCAAATGTGCTAACATGGAAGTCAGCTTTATGCTCTATCTCCACTTCGTAAGTGCAATGGGAATAGCCCAGGAAATCCGCACAGCCTTTTGACCAACTGTGCTATTGCAACAGGTTACTGTAGGGAGTCCATGGCTTAGAGCGGGGAAGATAGAAAGTGGTGGCATGTGTGACACTGGGCAAGTCATTACAATGGACTTCAGTATCTCCATCCGCAAATTGGGAACAATTCTTTATTTACCCAAAGCACTCAAGAGAAAACTGCCCCACCTACTCACTGGTTACAGCAGTTAATAAACACTGACCAGATACTGGGAAGAAGGGCCAGCTGGTATTGTAAAGAGAAACTCCTTGATGAGTTCATAGCTGAGCTGGCTTTCATTGTGCTGAAGGGAAACGGGGATAGGGCTACTGGCAAGAGAACTGTTGGCACACTCGGTCGCGTTGCAGCAGTTGTTTAGTGACGAGCACAAATTAGTCAAATGACACCACTGGAAACCAGGAGGACATTCCAGTAGAGTCCAGTTCCCATCATCCTGAGCAGTGTGGAATGGTTCTGTAGCATTTTTTCCCTCCTGGCAGTCTGGGAGAAGTGAAAGAGAAAGCAAAGATCACCATTCTGACAAGTAAGACTTCTAGTGTACTTCTTCGCTCCAAATTCACTGTTTTTCTCCACTCAGTAAAAGCTGCAACTGCAACGCATCCTGGTACTACGTAAGACAAGCGTCCTGTTTTACAGAAAAATTTCACAAAGGCACAAAGATTGTTAAGAACAAAGTTAGTCTCTTTTCCAGTGAGAATGCACCAATTTGCAATCTAAAAGACATCTATGTTCAAGCCAAAGCGAGTCCAAGTAAAAGCAGAGCTGGCTTTGACACTGAAAACACATTAAGCAACTCTTCTTAAGTTAATGTTTCCATGTCAAAGTATCAGCTTTTCAGTGTCAAAAAATATCCTTTTGTAACCAGCCAAGCCTATGGCTATAGCAAACATTCTGCTGCAAAATTAATTATTGCCAAAACTGTGACTATTGAGCTGTTGTACAAGGAATAAAAGGCTTAATAGATTATCTCATCCATGAGGAAGAGAGGGCTCAGGAAAATGTTCTTCCTTTTTAACCTGTGGGGCCAGATGGACCAGAAGACATTCCCATTTAACATGTCATGTCTTCCCAAAGTATAAAAGTATAACTCAGAAGATTAATTCACTTCTACATATGTTCCTTACTCTCACATTTTCTTCACGCATTGAGACAGGTTTCTTCCTGTATTAATTTTTCCAGGACAACCACTTCTCCAAGGCAACCTTAGGCTGTGCAACCATGCCTGCAGATTTTGCACTTGAGTTTTCTCAAAAAATAGAACCAAATCTCTGAGCCTTTAAGGCTTCAAAGCTTCTGCTTTGAAGACAGAGGGGCCACAAGAAGGCCACACACACTCAGTTTGACATGGCCCTGATGGCATCAGCTCTAGCAATACCATAAGTATTGAGAGGAGGTGCCTTACCTTCTCCATTTATCGGTCTATGCACCTGGAACCTCACTTGAACAGGTTGATGCAGTTCCTGTGTCACAAACTCCAGGGCAGTCAAATATCCCTCGTGCCTGAATGCCAGCTCATGGAACACCATCACCTGCAAAACAAACGAGGCTCTCACCTGCCTGTGTCTCCCTGGGCTCCCTCTGCAGCAGCAGGATGAGCAAACCCTTCTTACCTCCACAGCTTGCCATGGAGCTGACAGCACATCTTCTGTCACATTTTTCACAGCCTCATGTGTGTCAAACACAGGGTCTCCCACAAAGAAGTTTTCGGCGTTTAAGAGAACTCCTGTTTACAAAGGAAATATTTGAACAAAGCCCATAAGACTCAGCAAGACCTGAAGCTATTCCCCCACCCTGCTCATGCTTGCTCACACCATGCAGCAGAGCTGTAGCAGGGCTTGGACCACTCAGGAATCCGTAACTCCAGCTTTACTGGAGAAGCAGCTGCTGTAATCCTGTAGTTTCCTTCTTCTTCTTCTGGTGTTTTGATTTCTTTCTCATCCTGCACAAGTAATGTTTGCATTTGCAATTCTCAGCAATTTTGAATTCTAGGAACTCTGCAAATACTTCTCCCTTCGAACACCCCATGATTTGCTTTGAATTTTTGAGCACAAGGTGAACTCCTGATCCTCCCTGCCCAGGACTTCACGGGAAATGTGTCCTGGACCAGCTGGTTTCCACCAGCGGCAAACATCTCTGGCTCATTCACAGCCAGGTCAGGCTCTGGAGACTGAGCACAACCAGCTGATGCTGTTCTTCCTACCAGGGCCAGTGGTTTTTCCTTCTTACCTAAATCTTCTCCCATATTTCATGTCCTTTCTGCTTCTCTTTCTTACTCTCTACACCACTTTGGGAGATTTGGGAGGCTGCATAAACACAAACTTGCACAGCACACACCATATAAAAGCTCACCCAATGATCTCCAAGGCCCTATACTCTTTTAAGTCACAAGACCCCAACATCTCACAAACTACAAGATGCCACAGAAGGACAGCAAGAGTCACCAAGGGAGCACCATGGCCTCAGATCCTGGCAGCAGCAGAGACTGCTCAAATAAGAGAGAAAAGCTATTTCCAAAGCTCTGCCTCAGAGCTTCGCTCCTCTCTCTACTTCTATTGATGGCAAAGATTGGAGTGGGCCAAATTCTTCCCTTTGGGCTAAGGCCAGGTTTCTGAAAGTTTATCAGCCAAGCCTCTGTTGGGAATATTGTGGTTGTTGCCAGTCCCACTTGATCTGGGGTGATGCTCTGGATGACCCTCTCCACGCAGCCCTATTTTTCCTCGGCACATGCCAGTGAGCAGGATACCCGCCTGCCCACGATGCCAGTGGGCAGCAGGAGAGAAGCAGAGCCCACCTTTTGGCTTGTACTCGCAGACGTAGCTGTGCTTGGCCATGCACAGGTCTGTGTTACACTGTCCTGTTGGGCCCATCCGAACACAGTGGTCAGCGTTTGACGGATGGGGCTCTCCTGGCAGCCAGTTCTGACAGCTCTCCAGATTAAATCCTTCGCTTCTTTGCTGCGCTCCAGTGCTTGCAAAATCATTGAATCCAATCCAGACATCGAGGCTCCTTCAAAAGGAGAAGAAGGGGGGGGCGGGGATTTCAGGAAATCATGAGTATTAGAAAGATCTGGGACAGATGCCATCTATGGTTCTCTATGAAAATAATCATCTTAACAATAGCAGCTTCATCCGGGTGTCACAGGCTGCATTTAATGGAGCCTTTTAGTTATTAAAGGATTTCAGTATCCATTCTACCACCAGAACCTGGCTCTTCAATAACAGCTCCTTCACGGCACACCATCCTGCTATCTACCAGCCCTTCAAACCTCTGCCCTGAGGGCTACAGAAAGCCCCCTGCCCTTTGATATACCAAGGGGACAGCTGAGGCAGAAGGATCCAGACAGAGCAATCAACACCAACACTACAGTGCAGTGGAGCTGGGAGGGAGAAGCAGCTCAGTGGGTTGCTGTCTGCAGCTGAGTCAGACCCTTGATGATCGCTGCCCCACAACTTGAGTCACCCCACTCTCAAAATGCCAGTCTTTCTCGCTCAAGTTACAAGAGGAGCCAGTTAAAGGCTCCATCTTCACCACAGAGCTCGTGACATACTGGTAAGCACTGATTCATACCAGCAACTGGTACAGCACAAAGATATCAGAGAGGTAATGAGATGACACTGGCTGGAGAGGAGAACCACGAGGTTTTATTGCTTTCAGGAATTCCCAGCACTCCCTCCAATTGCACATTTTCTGCTTCCCCAAGTTGGAGTTGCTTATTAATACCTCCATGCAGCCTGGCCTCCCCTCCCAGCGGGTGCTTGGGAGGGAGGCGTAAGCCCTGGACAATTCGGGAAGTGGGACTATCTGCAAACTAAGACATATCAGCAGGTTGACTTGGACCTCAGACCCCTCTTAGGAGAGCAGTCTGTTAAAATGGCCTGCCTGCACTGCGGTTTGAATGACCCTCACAGACACTTTGAAGCCCATATTGAGTCATGACTTAAAAGGAATGGTATGGTCACACAAAGCTGTCTGAAAAAGCTGCATCTTTTAGAAAACTTTCGCTTTATTTCTGCAGACCTGTGGAATTTGCCATTAGTCAATTCTCCACTGCAAGTGGAACTGGCACCAGTGCAGGATTAAACCTCGGACAGTGCCAGTTACGGGAGCTCCTGGTCAAATCAGGGGATCTTTGATGCAGCTGCTGGGAGATCATCAGCTCCTCAGCCACCATTGAAGGGCAACAGCCGCCGGGGGACAAGACACCGGCAGCAGAGGCCAAAGCACTGCAGGCAGATGAACCCCCCCTCCCAAGAAACTTCCAGGATCATTTTAGGAAGACGAAATGTCCCTTCCACGTTTGGAAACTGGCTGAATCCCAGCAAAGATTCTGATGGAAAGTGCTGAGCGGTCTTTCATAGCCACAAACAGCCTGGACAACTGTTTCTAATTGCACCCAGCAGAAAGTGAGGCATTTGTTCCATATTAACTTGGGGCGGGGGGGGAGAACAGCCTCATCATGCACCCTTCAAAGCCCCCAGCTTTTTCTCCACGCTTCCTCCTGTAGGTTGCAATCAATTCTGCTATGGCCTTGCCCCTCCGCTCCAGTGTGCTCCCAGGGTGGTACAACTGTCTGCAAAAAGCAGGCCAGGGAGATAATTGGTGTCTCTCCACCACTAGGCTCAGCCAGATGAAATGATTAATGAGGTCATGCTGAAAAACGACGACAAAAATAACTGTTCCGTGAATCAGTAGTTTTCATTGCAAACAAGATTAAAAAATAAATAACCGCTGTGCTCTGCTCCCGAACCACTGGCAGGGGATTAGGGAGAACAGGCTAAGAAACCAACCGCCTGTTTGCTGCCATCAGTAAAACTCAATAGAGATTTTCCTTTTCTAATTCCAGCTATGATCTAACTGCAAGTCATCAAAAAAAAAAAAAAAAAGAAGAAGAAATAGGCTGGCTGGCTTGCTTCCCACCCCTGCCCCACTGCTTGGCCCATTACCTTGCAGAGAGGACTCTCAACACCCTCTTCTGAAGCAAGATGTGAGCATCCCTCTGCCTCTGAGGAAGAAACAAGCTGCCTTGCTCAGGGCAGCAGGAGCAGAACGAAGCCTGAGGAGGCTTGGAAGGGGAGAGGGGCTCCTAGCACTGCCTCAGAGGGGAAAGCGGGGTCCCCTGGAAGGAGTGTGGGCTGGAGCATTCTGCTCTGGCAGGGAGGGGATCAGCTCAGTGCATGCTGCTCCTGGGGCCGCCATCAAACGACAGGAGTGAAGGAGAGGAGAGAGCGGTCCTCGCTGCTGCATGCTCTAATGGGAACCAGATTTCTGCTTCTGTCATTTTCCCACAAGAAACTATGGAGGCTGCATGTTCCAAAAACCTGCAGCTCGGCTGATTTGTCTTTTATCGCCAGGGAAATCGCATCCTGGAACTGCCTCATTCATGTTTATCTGAATGGATTAATAAAATAAATACATGAAATAAAGGGGGCCGGGGAGAAGAGCAATGTGGGGCAGCAGCTGGGAAACAGCTTGGGCGGCTCATTCCCTTCTGAGGTCTCACGATTTCCTTGCGCTGCAGTCCATCAAAAGCCCTGCACGCAATGCCTGATAACTCAGAGAACCAAGTGACCAGTCCCTAACCCGCGGGAAGGGACAGACTCCTCTTCCCCGGAGCATGGACCATATGTTTGCAATCTCAGGATAAATCCCAGTGTGAAGGAAATAGGGCAAGGATACAAGTTTGGGGAGAAGGGGCTGTCAGA
>NW_009209431.1:47286-59351 GCF_000690835.1 Fulmarus glacialis
CCCTTTGCATGTGCTTTCTGGGCCGTGTTTATTAAGAGGCCGTCTCCAACATCTGCATCTGGGAGCGCTGACAAGAGCTGTCAGGCCCTTGAAAGCTCTCCTGGTCATCCTCCCCCCAGGACGGCTGGTTGCAGAAAGGGCACTTAGAGGGGCGGATTTAATCAAAGGCTGACACTTTCAGTGCTCTCTGTTTATAAAGCCCAAGTCCTGAGGTGGAACAGATGCTGCTGGAGCCTGACACTCGCAGAGGAGAGCTGCTGCTTCTCAGGAGGCAAAAGAAGAGGGGGAGAGGTCTGGGCTTCAGGCTGCAGCCATGTCTGGGAGGACGCGGGACGCCAGCTGGGAGGCAGGATTGCAGCACTGGCTTGGGCTTTGCTAGAGCAGAGGCTGGATGTCACGGTGTCATGCATGGGACAATCCAGCTGTAATTCTGCTGATGGAGGGACCTGGTTGCAAAGTCACCCTCAGGCCCTGCCTGGCAGCCCAAACAGCCTCTGGACACGAGCACCTGACCCTCTCCACCGTCCAACCTGAGTCTGCAGATTTTGCTGAACCCCCAGGTGGAAGGTCTGCTCAGCCCAGCCCTGTTTGCTCCTGACCCTGCACCTCTCCGCACCATTTCAGATGCACCCACAGGCATAAACGTAGAGTACAAGACGCCCACCAGCAGCGATCCCACAATTCCCAGTTCTGACTTCCAGCCTTTCTGTCCCATTCCTCTTCTTCCCTCCACAGCCTTTAAGCCAAGAAGCCAAGTTCAGCAAGGGCTCAAGCTCTGCTTATTCCTCCTTCTTTGTTCAGCAGCTTCACCCCTACCATCTCCCCATATTCAGCCTGGACCCGTGTCTCTCTAGCCTGACTGGCTGCAGAGGGCTGCCTGCTGCGGGCTTGGCAGGAGCCTCCCTCCAGACCCCTCTGCAGATGTGACCCCACGAACACAAGACCCATCCCTAGGAAATCTTAACCCTTACCGTCCTTGCTTACCTGATGACATGAGCGACCAAGAAGCTCTGGATCTCGGGGCTGCTCACAAAAGCCAGCTCTCCGTTGCCATGCTCCTGGCAGTGCTGCTGGGCCTCCAGCCACTCAGCCTTCTCCACCACCAGCTGATAGCAGTGGTTATTGCCCGGGAAAACCAAACCATCAGGGGGACACGTGGGGTGAACTGCTGCATGAGGTAGAAGAACACAAGCATGGTGGCCTTTCTATGGGCCCACACACCCCAATTCAATCTGGGGAGCGAGGCTACAGGAATGTCCTGTCCTTCTTGAAGCCCATAAATCCCCTTTGCTGTTGAACTGCACTCTGTGCAGTCATTTTCTTGGCCCAGGACAGTGCAAAACACTGCCTGGTCAGTCAGGGGAGCAAGGAGTGCCCAAAGGAGTCATTTCTTACTCCCCACTGAGAAGGAACGGAAAGAGAAGGCCCAGGACCCAGTGCCACCCCTCCCGTGCCCAGCAGCCACCCAGCCAACCCTGCTTACCTCTGCCCAGCTCTCCAGCCTCTGCGGTGATACCGTACAACACCACGAGGCCAGTGCCACCTCTGTTGCGGATCCGTATGTCCAGACTCTCATTCGTCTTGACCAAGGAAGGACACTGCAGTTCTAACTGTTGGGGTGAAGCCACCACCTCAATTTCTGCCTGCACGTATAAGACCTTGGTGCCCACGAAGATGGTGGCAGTGACGTTGTACTGCCCAGGTAAGGCATACATGTGGACAGCTGCATTTCCAGTGGTGTTGAGAACCTCTGTCTGGTCCCCAAATTCCCACAGTAAAGTGCTGACAGCAATGGGAATACTGACATTGAAGAGCACGGCCTGGTGTAGGCTGTACTGGGGCTGGAGTCCTGTAAAAGACACAGGCAGCTGTGCCTGGAAGGGAGAGGGGACGAGTGATGGGCCACCACAGGCCTGCCCGGACAAATGCTCAGTGCAAAATGGCAAACAACTGGAGGAAGAGTTTGTTTCGTGGGCAGTACCACACAAACACTGCCCCTGGCTGCTGAAACCTCCATATTCCTGGTCTTCGGCATAACAGAGGGCACTGCAGGACTCCTCGGTGAGGTTCCCAGGGTGAACAGACGTGAAGAGGATGACAAGTTCAGCCCCTTCTGTGTGGTTGCTTGTCAGACACGTTATGTGTTGAGCTCCTGGGGAAAGAACAGAAGATCCTCTTGCAAACTGACACTGTGAAGCCGTAGCTTGGTGAAACCCTCCAAGAGACAGCACCCCACACCCCTGGGAACGGACTTCTCCTGGGCAGCTCCTAGTCCAAGCATTTCCTTTTTGAGATTTGCCTGGGAAGTCTTTAAATCCCTCAGCAATTATTTCCAAACTTTAATTAATGATGACAGAAATAAGAAGCCAGTTGCACAGATTTATGGAGCAGCAACACTCAGCACATAAAAGGGGTCTTTGGAGAGCCTGACAGTCCCATGGGACACAGAGCTGCTGAGTCTGACCTCAAAGGAGCCCAAAGAACTAGCCACCAAGTGAGACCAGGAGTAAAGGTGGTCCCTTGGCTGTACCTTGGCTTGGTCCGATGCAGCACACTTCACTGCATGCTGCCTGGGGCTTCCAGCAACAAGTCTATAACCAAACACAGTTGGGCAGAGTGGCACATCGGGGGCATGGGGGAAACGCCACTGGACTCTCCACCAGGCCCACGCTGGAGGTGGCAGACACTGCAGCCACCTTCCTCCTTGGGGAGAGCCAAGACGTTCCCACCTACTTGCACGCAAAATCTGGTGCTAGAGAAGAAGGCAGTGCCACACACAGCCTGCACCGAAGGGGTGTGGAAGGATGCACATGTATGCATTGATGGCAAGGATGCACAGAAACAACACATGCCTGGCTACAGGGAGCACAAACACACACGTGCATGGACACGTACAATGATGGCAGCCACATCAGCCCCATTCTCAGAGCAACAGCTCATTCCCTTGAGTTTACTTCCCCCTCACCGGCTTGCAAGGGGTGGGACGTTTCTCTGCCACAAACACACAGGCAGGGCCTCTGCCACGTGCACAGCCGCAGCCCAGCTGGGACTGCCTGGCCTCCTCTCCAACTCTGCCCACGCAACCGAGCCATGTTTGCTCCTCTGTTTCTGCTGGTTGCTACAACATCTCCCCCCAAACATCTCAAAAGCTCCGGCCTTGCGTGATCTTCCCATATCAAATCCATCCAAACCTCCAGCTTTCTCCACGGCCTTCCCGCAGACGTTGAGCCACTTTTCTTAACAAAAGCCCCGTGAGGAAGACCACGGCATGGGAACTACTTTGCTTTTTACCACCAGCCTGGTCATACTTCTTCATTCCCTGCCGGTCAGTAACAACTGTCAGTGGCTGGCAGGCTGTCCCAGCCTACTCCCATTACACTGAATTACCCAGAAGACAGCCTCACATTATTGTTTCCACACTAACTTAAAGTAGTTCAAGAGGGCAACAACTAATTATCAAGGGGAATAACAGTGCCGGTGTTATTCCCCCTGATAATTCCAGCACCAGGCACACAGTGCACTACCGAGGTGCTGCAAGGCTGGGGCAACCTGGCTGAGGAAAGCGGAGCAACCACCACCCGTGTTTTGGCCCTGGGGGAGCACTGCACTTCATCAGGCGGCTCAGCTGGCTCCCACCCGCTCTGGTTCCCCCAGCCCTCATCACTTCATCCTCCCGTCATGCATTAAGGGAGATGCCTGATGCCTACTGGGGGGAGCACTCCCTCTCCTACCCTCTCTCTTACTTCGAGATAGCTGAGCATCCAGGGGGGATTAGTTTTCTTAGGGCTTCCCCTCCCACCCTCCAAGTAAACACCGCCCCATGCTTCTGCTAGCCAAGGCAGCCAGAAAAATGCACCCAGAGCAGGCGATGGGCTGTAGATCAGGGCAGTGTTCATTGAACATTCCCTGGAGCCCTGTCACCTGCAAAGATTCAACTTAGCATGTCCTCAGGTCCCATCAACTCCAAGAGATTTCACTGCTTAAAGTCAGACTGTTAAAAGCTTGAGAGAATGAAAGTCTAAGGCTGGAGGTCATGGAGCTAGTGCCATCTGATGGCTGCTTGAAGCTTGGTCTGTAATGAGTTTGCTGATCTCAGCCCTGGTGTGACGGACTCCAGCCTTAAGGCATCAGGGTATAGTCATACACTACCATTATTTGCTTAATTAGATTAGAACTGGTCACTTGAGGTCTCAAGAGGTCTAGATATGATCCCCAGCTCCCCTTGGGCCCATCATTTCCACTGGTTTAGTCATCTCCCCCACCACAGCCCACAGTGTTTCCTTACCGCAAGTAGCATTGAGGAACAAGACACTGAAGAGGGAAAGGTTTGCCACCTCAGGAGGGCGGGCGCATCTCGTATCTGACGCCTCAATAACTTTCACTTTTCTGTCTTCCACCCAAAGGGGCAACCAGGAAAGTTTGCAGTCACAAACAAATGGATTCCAACTTAAGTTTCTGTAACAGGGAGATCAGACAAAAGTTAGGCATTAACTTGACATGTACTAAGTGTTAATTACAGCAGCGTGCAGATCCCTTACTGCTCCCATCTGTGCCACTCCACTGAAATGCTTCAGAAAGAACTGCGAGGGGAATTAATGAATAGGGAATCAAGCAATAATTAACATGATTTTTCTAGAGGCTAGAATTAGGCAAGTACTCCAAGTACTTTTTTCATTCTACAAATAATTGTTGCAATTAGAAGCAAATTACAGACACAATCTTATATTTAAAATAGTCTGCCATCTAACAGCCATTGGATGTAATGGCAGCCTCTCCAGCTAAGGGAGACTATTTACAGCTCCATTAAAAAATAGCTAAGAGAATAAAATTGATCTGTCAAAAAAGAAATGCAAAGTCAATGATAATCTTTCCATGTGGCAGTTTAATGAAAAGATGGAAACTTTAATTGCAGCTAAGCTTGATCCAAATTACAGCCTTTGGCATTCAGCTGCGAACAGGACAGAGATGGAAAGCTGTTTGTTTAGCTGACGCCAGCTGGGCTGGGCTGCCGCAGGGGCTGAACCCAGGATTTTTATACCGAAAGCACCACTTTGCCGGCCAGCCTTAGCAGGGACAGACTCACTTGGACCTAGCCTGGATCCTTTGTGTCTTTTCAGTGCCACTTGTAAGCAAAAAAGCAGACCTGAAAATGCCTTTTGTGTTCTGCCTTCAGGGAGAATGCGTGGCTTAGCTTTTTTCTTGCTTGCCAAGAGCAATTGCACGGGGTTAATTCTTTGGCTCATTCAGACACAGAATGGCCATTCTGCGCTGTCACTTCATGTATCTCTCCTGGAAATGTGTGGCATCCCCTTGCCACCCTTCACGTAACAGCACAGATTTTAATTACTTCAATTAAAAACCACTATAAGCCTAAGAACTTGAATCACTTAGGGAGAACATCTTCAAGTGTCTTCAAGTGACTTAGACACCCCAGTCAGGGTCTCCCGTGTTGCAGGTCAGTGCCCTTTTCACCAGATCCCCCAGTCCCAAGGTGTGACCATACAAAGAGGAAGAGCAAGTGTGAGCTGGAGCACAGCCAGAGACAAGAACCTCAGCAGAGCTGGTGTGGGAGAGAAGCAGGGAAGCCAGGAAGGCAGTGACAGAGGTTGGAGGTATCCAGGAGACAGAAGCAAAGGGCACCAACAGGACCCAGGAGCAGGACACAGCTTGAAGAAGAAACGGGACAGAGTCCAAAAGGCAGCTGCTTGGTTGGGTACATGCCCCAGATCTCCCCAAGACAGCACGGCATCCCACCCCTGCCAGGAAGGGAAGAGCTGTTTCAAGGAAAGGTCTAAATAGAGAACTGGGAAACAAAGAAGATGAACTTACATTTCACTTAAATTAAATAAATTATCAAATATTCCATCTTCTAATGTAGAAATCTTGTTGTGGCTTATATCTCTGTAAAAGAGGGAAAATGAAAAGGAAAGTTCATCATGCTGGTAACAACTTCCTGGCCAACATACAGGATCAACCTCTGTCCCAAGCTCTGCTTGGGTACTTGTTACCCTCTGAGCACCTTGAGTCTCAACAGCCACATGCACATGATAGCAAAATGTCCAATCAGGCACATAGTTGATGGAGGAAGGGACCTCTGGAAGTCATCTGGTCCAACCCCCATGCTGAAGCAGGGTCACCTACAGTGGGCTGCCACAACCATGTCCAGACTGCTTTTGAGTATCTCCAAGGATGGAGACTCCACAACCTCTCTGGGCAGCTTGCTTCTGTGTTCAAGTCCAATCCCCATGCTCCAAGTTCTACCGTGAGTCCTTCTCCTTTTAGGAGATTTTGAGGTGTGAAGATGGCAGCCTGTCCAGGCTGCCAGCTACTCAGCTGGAACCGCCGAAGCACGTTTTGGTGCTGGCTCTATTGCTGCCTTTTTTGATCTGACAGTCCAATTTTTCTTTAAAAACAGTTAATCTTCTCTATGAACCATTAGCAAGTTACAGTGCAAACTCATCTGATCAGCGGCTGAACCAGTGAGGTTGCTAATGGTCAAAGCTCTCCTTTTCTCCTGGCCCACACAGAGTCTGGGCAGTTTTTGGACAGCTCAGGGTGTGGGGAGCAATGGGACATCGGGCCTTTCCCCGACTAGTGCCGGGCTCCTCAAAGCACTCTCAGACTCAGTACCCAATTCCCTCAGAAGATAAGTGGGATTTATCATCATTTATCAGCTTTATCATCATTTTCCACGTACTAACACACATCTTGCGACAAATCTCATTCTCTTGCCTCCATCGAGCAGTACAGCAGGTCAAATCCTGCCCGATTCTCTGAATGCCAGTGAGGAAATCAGTCATTCACCGGACTGTGCAGCTAAACGCCTTGAGGAAGGAGTCCACGGACACATCTATCTAGGGCTCGACAGATGAGGTCAAGCAAGAACAAGGCTAACTTGTGAAACACAAGCATGCGTTCTAGGTACCAGCTCAAACGAGCACGGTGAGCTGGAGGACTGGAAGGGCACAGTGTGTACTTACAGTTTTTCCAGAGAAGCCAGGCTTTCAAATATCTGAACATCTAAACCACTGATCTTGTTATTGGAAAGATCCCTAGAGAAAGAAAACACAATTTTCAGCTTTCGTTCAACTTCATTTTGTCATTCATCCATTACTAGACCTTAGAAGAGCCTGTCTCCAAACTCCATCCAGACTCCAGACTCGAGTGCTAAAGCGGAGCATTTCTCTCAGCCGAAGAAAACACCTTTCCCAGCTGTAAAGCATTTGCTGCTCAAAGCTTTGTATAATGTGTAGATACAGATTAGGACTATCATTATATGCATATCATTCTGCAGCGTACCTAGATAATGACAGACATGACAAATGTATTACTAAATTTGATGTATCCTTTTAAGAAAAAAATCAAGTCTAGTATATGTTCAAAGAAGTAATTAAGAGATAATTTAGACTAAAGTAGTAATTAACTTAGAGAAAAATTTATGAGGAACTTCCAAGTCCATTTCTAGTGCCAAAGAACTGATCGTTAATTACACAACTGACGCGTTCAACTTTTACATTTTAACGATCTTTTTGTCTCTCTTTAGAAAAGCTTAAAAGGAAAGAAGAAGTAACAAAGAATATTTTCCGTTTAAAGTCAGGTTAGATTGTCCTTATAAAAGGAACACTGTTTTAAAAACTCTCTAATTGCTCCCTGTAACACCAATAGCCTTCCACTCATCCAAAGCAAAATTGTTTCTGTCCTCCAGTCCAGCTCTCTCTTTTCACCCCATGTCCTCTTTTTCAATTTTAAAATGTCACTCAGCTAAGAAGTGAAAGTTTCGCTGATCGGTCTCCACTCGTTCCCAATAAACTTCACTCTTTGGTTTCAGATGAATCTCCTTTGGCCAAAAACTTCTTTTAACAGCATCAAAATACTTATTCCGAGCCCATGCAATGATTATTATCCTTCAAGGATTTCTGGGAGAGCTCCAGGGAGGCGGACAGGGCTGGATTCACTACAGCTGCAGCCGTGCCGTGTCAACAGAGACGTTCTCCCACCCACCTCCTTTCTCACCTTTTTTCCTACAAGCGTCTCTCGTAATTTCTCCTTGGTGTGTCACCTCTTATTGTTATCCCCTAATCAATTAATTCTTGTTTTGATCTGACATTTAAACTTATTTTATCCAAATGAAAAGAATTCTGCTAACCTGGCAGGAAAATTATGTATGATTCCAGGAAACTCTGGGGATAAGTAAAAGGGATGGATGTCTCTTTAAAAGGCTTGAGTTTATTTTCCCTGATTTTGCTGTCCAGGAGTTCTTTGCCAAGCTGAGAGTGGATTCAGAAGAGTTCACCAGCAACATCAATAAAGAAGTCCAAGAAATGTGCAAAATAAAAGCTCAACAAATACACTTAAAAAAAGGATGCTAGCAAAAGTATCTGATCAAGCCAGTGTTCTTTTGTCTCAGGGTGGCTGGGACAATAGTTAAAGAATACAGAGCATCCTTTGCTGAAGTGATACAGACAACATGGGAGTCACATTCTGCACAGGAGACATGAAAGTCACCTCCAAACCCGTTTCCAGCTCCCACTTGCAAGACAAACACACAAGACCAGCTTGGACTGGAATCCTAACTGCCAGCCAGCCAGGTCAGATCCTTCCTCAGGGAGGCTCCTGCTCCACTTCTCCATGAGTACATTCTGTAAATTGTACTCCTCTGCCTCTGCATCTCCTTCCGTTACTTGACCAATTTTGGAAAGGGCCAGACCATGAACCAGTTACCTTACGGGGAGACCAGTAAAACTATTTCTCTTCTTTGAAATACCTGGAAATAACCCAATTAATTTTTAGGCACCACGTCAAGCCCAAGACAGAAGGAAATGATGTTGCAGCTCTGATGCCTTCTTGCTCCTTGCCCAGACAAGAGAGACCTCCAAAACAAACCCTTCTGCTGCTGCAAAATCAGGGCTTTGGCATTTCAAAGAGCCTCTTCAAAAGTGCGGCTTGGTTGCACGGAGAAGGGAGCGTGCAGGGCAGGGTGAAGCTCTCAGCATCACAGATGGCACAATCAGCAAGCGGGCACCAGAGCCACGCAGGGTACCGGCACAGCCAGCCCCAAGCCCAGCCACCTTCTCTCCATCTCTCTGCAGCTTTCTCTCCATCTCTCTGCAGCTTTCTCTCCATCTCTCCCATCTTCCTGCTTCCCAAGTAGGACGTGACCAACTCCAGCGGGGCAGGTCTGCTCTTCTCCATCCCTCTGCCACAGTGCCAGGCATGGAGAGCTTGGTCCTGAGCCTTCCCCAGCCCTTGACAAACATCTCTTATCATTATTTCCATTTCACCTCAGAGAAAGCTTTTAAACTTCAGATAAGTGAAGGCTAAAACATCAAATCGTTGACTCCCAGGGGTCAGTCAGCTCCATTCCTACCCGAAAGCAGGACCAGGAATGACTGTGACCTGGTACCTGCTCCAGGAAGATGCACAGTGGCAGAGCTGCTCCCACCAGCCTCAGCAAACGGGTAAAAGGCAAACGCAGGCAGTAATTCCCCACGCAGTGCTGCTTTTGCACAGTGTGTTGGACTGACACTAGATGTCACTGCCTACTGAGCGGCACGCACCGAGGAAGGAGCTCCTGGTGAACAAGGGTGATCCAGCGGGGATTCAAGGGGTGCAGGACGCCTGGTGCTGTGGCTGCAGCCAGCGGGTTTTGTTCAAGAAGGGCCAGGAGGAGCTGTCCCCCATAAACTACTAAATGACAACCCTCAACCCTCTGATTTGCTCAAGGGACTGCGCTGCTTTGTATGGCCAGGACAGCTTGTGAGGGTGTCAGGCCACTCGGATGCATGTCTCTAAGGTATCGGCACTGTCGTGCCCCAGTGAGCCTCCATGGCATCACGGTAGAAGGGCTGGAGGGGGCTCCTGCGCCTTTTTCCTCTTCTTCTGATAGTACAACTTGGCTGTCGTTCCACACACACACCGTCGCCAAGCTGATGCTGCCAGATATTATCATCAGAGCTCATTCATCTATCCTGCACCCACTACCGTCATCCAAAGCTAACACTGACCCATGGCCCTGCAAGCAGAGAAGCTCCACCAGTGGACTTCAAAGGAGAAAGCTGGGGCTCATTTCCCAGGCGAGGCTGCTTCAGAGGCTGCAAGATGCTCTGAACCCTTGGAGGTTGTCATTAACCCAAGCTCTGTCTATACCCTGACACTTGTCACTTAACTACAACTCACGTGCTTTCCAAGGCATCCCAAGACCTTGGCTCCCACCCTCTATCTTCCACAGCCCAAGTTCTCATGTAGCACCCACAGACGTTGCTATCCTCCATCCAGACCAGGCACTAGATGGCAACCCACTGATACCTACAAACCACAGCCCAGTTCCCTTGCTATTTGCTACACTTGGCTTCATGATCTGATGAGGAATTAGTACAAAACCTCCCAGCTTTCAACCTCCCCGGACCTCTTCAGTGCAGAGCCTGCAAGAGAAGCAGAGCTCCTGCTGACAGGACAGCTTGGAGAAGCGAGGAACGGTGGCGGATGCCAGCGCCTGCCACCTCCAGCCGCGAGTCAGTGAGCTGGGCTCCCAGCCGCCTGTTTGCCTTCTCCCACTGGTCCCTCTCCAACTTGTATGGAAAATCATAATATGCCTTCCTGGCATGGGAAAGATGGCTGTGAACCAAGCTAGGTTGCAGAAAAAAAAAAAATAATCAGGAAATACTGAGCAATAAAACCCAACGCAAAGGCTGTGGGACAGAGCTCAGTCTCTCGGTGCCACAAACTGCCACGACTGTATTTTCCCAGCCCGCTGCCAGGCTGGAGGAAATTCGGAGCAGGTTCAAAGCAGAGCTGAAGCCAGCAGAAAACAAGGCTCTCCATTGAAATGCACTGTGCACACAGACTGCCGCCCTCTCCACGAGAAGAAAGAAAAATTTAGTTTATTTCTGCCACAGGGGATATTGAGAACACACTGTGCTGCCTCGAAGAGGGCAGCTATGGGCAAGTCACAACTTCTCGATCCTGCCTTAGTTTCCACACCTGTAAAATGGAGCCATGTAATGCCAGAGGAGGCTGGGAGGGCTGGCCCACTTCTCCGCAGATCTCTGTGGGACAAGGAGCACCAAAACCCACTGACAACTACGGTATAGAACAAGAAGTGTGTGAAAGATGCCTTACAGAGAGCTCCCCTTGCAGCTCCCTAAGTGCCCCAGCAAACACTCACACACTTAACTCACATGCCTAGCAAAGGAAGTTTTTAAAAAAACTTCTTCTGGAAGTGGAGTTGGTCGTGGGGGGAAGGTGAAGCTTCGGATAAGGGAACATTTGGTAATGAGGCCGTGAACCTGAGCCTTGGGAGCCTTCAGCTCCATCCCAGCTCTGCTACCAATTCCCCGTGTGATGCTGAGTGAGCCACTGAACCTTTCCAGAGCTGTGTGTACCGCAGGGCTAACAGCAGCCCGTCTCACGGAGAGCGTGAGGATGGATCAGTCACAAACACCACCAGCAAGATCTCCTGCGGATGGGGTCAGGTAACTTCTGGGGGTAAAAAGCATCAAGCACTGGCGTGCCCTCACCTAGCTGCTGCCCTCCAGCAGCTGCTGATGGAAGCAAGCAGCAGGGCTTGGTGCCGCCTGCTTTGTCCCTTCGTGATGCTCAGACAGGCTCCACGGCCCCGCAGCTGCGAGCCCAGGGCAGCCAGGGGGGCTATTTCTGCAGTGCTGTGGTGGACAGGCTTTTTTTGGTGCACTGCTGTTTTTTTCTTAATTCCACAGAACATATAATGTTGAGCAGAGTATAGCACGCCTCCGCCTGCCAAGCCTGATGTCATGCTCTCATTATGTCATTTGTGGGCCCGCTCTGCCTTCATTTCACAAAAAAGGGAGGGAAGGGAAGGGGGGGCAGTGCTGGCTTGTGCCTTCCCCAGCCCTTTTGGTGCGTGGAGCCCAGCCAGAACAGTAATGGGAAAAGCATCCACAGACGGAGAGAAGCGTCTGTGCAGAGAGAAGCCTGCATGCAGGCTGGGAGAGACGCAGTGGTTCAGTAGAAAAGAAGCTCCAGGTCTGTAAGCCACAGTAAAAGCTAAGATTTTTGTGGGTCAGTGAAGCTCCAGAGGTGCTAGGGAA
>NW_009209431.1:59373-62243 GCF_000690835.1 Fulmarus glacialis
AAGACGGCGGCTTGGGTACAGTCATATTTCCATCCAGAGTCTGCACAGGAGCCTCTGCAGTGGCTACTAAGGGGCCTGCAACACTGCAGGAGGGATAAAGCATGTGCCCTCCAGGCTGCCGGGTGCAGCTTGCAGTCAAGGGAAAAGCTTTTCTATCTCCCAGCCCATCTTCCTGAGCTGGGCTGGCCTGACAGGACACACAGGGTGAGTAAATGGAGCATCTGCAACAGAGAGACCCTGTCCTTTGGGGGAAAATCACTTTCTCCCCGTGCATCAGCCAGGCTGGGCTTTCCCACTAGCCTCTCCCAACCAGCCAGTCTTCCCTGATCCAGGACAGACCCCCCCGAAATGGAGTTTGCCTCATGTTTGTGTGCCCAAAGTAAGAGTCATGGGGACAGGGCCGGGCCCCATTTTGGCGCAGGACTGTGTTTTAAAGCAGGAGTGGGTGCAGGGACTTAAGAACAGCTCTGTCCCTGGGACCAAGGGTCCATCCTGCCCCGTATCCGGATCATCCCCAGCTGTGGTCAGTACCAGGTGTTCAGGGAGATGCACGAGCAAAGCTCCCAGCAAGCGATCCTTCCCCAACACACTTCCCAGCTCTTGGCAACCAGCAACAGAGGACCTTCAGAGCCAGAGACTGCATCGGGCTGTTGTATTTAACAGCCACCAACAGACTGATCTTTCACGATGCCGTCCACCCCTTCCTGAGCCAGCCTGGGCTCCACAAGAGCCTACAGCAACAAGCTCCGTAATTCACGTGCTTTACAAAAAAAGTACTTTCTTTGGTTTGTTGAAACCTGCTGGAGGCATCACTTCATTGGATACTGCCTCATTTTCTGTGCTGTGAACACTGAATAATTGTTCTTATTTATCTTCTCTGCCCCACTCCCGACTCCAGAGCCTTCCCAGATTGCCCAAGTCCTCTCTTTCCCAGTGGAAACAGTTCCCCCTTTCTGATCTCAACAAACTCCACATGCTTCACCCAAACATCCACCAAAAAATACGAAGGTGCTCAGTCCCTGGCAGTTCTCGTGGCTAAAGCCTTGCAGCAACCAGGGAGAGGCAACGACCGAAGTGAGCAGCAAACTGAGGCATAGAAAACGCTGCAGGCGGCAGCAGCTGCCCAGTAATGCTCCCAGCAATGACCAGCAATGCTGCCATTTCTCACCCCCACCAAATGCCAGGTTGCACCTTGCAACCAGAGAGGACAAGTGACAGAGGGACATGCGAGATGCCTTGTGAGACACAACTGCTTCCAGAGCCCTCCATCAGCAGACAGAGCAGCCCGAGAGGTCGCCTGCACAGCTGAAACGCTGTCTTACGAGTTACCATGGCAAACACTTTTCTAGTCTCCAGGAATAAAAGGCAGCACGGTGCCCCATGCAGCAGTGCTGTGCTGATACTGCCTGACGTACATAATAGACTTTTCAGAAAAGAGGAGGAAAAACCCTATGTGTTTTTGCATGCTTGAGCCAGGAAAAATTATAGGTTTTTGCTGATCTGATTCCTTTTTTTCTTTGTCTTTTGGCTTGCACCTCTCCTAGGAAGCACAGTAGAAGTAACAGTGCTTGTGTGCAGAGGGGGGACTAGAGATTCTTGCCACAGTGGCTATGGAAATCTGAAAAAACACAGATTTTTCTGTGTGCTGGGTGCGGGAAGCAACGCTGTCATCCTGCGGTAGGTGCAGGGACAGCCCGGCTGGCAGGCTGGGAAGAAGGCTGTCTCAACAGCTCTCCTGCACGATGAGCTTTCAGCTTTTCAGCACAGACAGGAGGGCAACAGCATATGGAGATCTTCATCACCAGCTACTGGTTTCAATCACACTGAAGCAGGGATTTTCCAAGGCAAAGGGATTGAAGCTCCACCACAAATCACCTCCGAGAGGTGCAGCCGAACACAAAGAGGGGCCTTCTGCTAATGGGTTTCACCCCTTTCTTTCCCAAAGCCATTTAGCAGTGGGTCACTGTGAACTGATGCATCCCACCCCAGAGGAGGCTGCATTTCATCCGTGTGCCCAGGGACTCCACTGCAGAGATCGGCTCCCAAAGAACAGCAAGGCTGTTAGGGAGCAAATGCATGAGATGGAGGGCTGTCCAGGGAAAGGCTCAAGAAGACACCGGCAGCCGCTGAGAGCGAGTCCCAAGCAGAGAGCTGCACGCTGGGACCAGCAGACGGCGGCGAGCACCCTTGTCTCCCCGAGGCTGTCACAGCACGATGACAATTTATTTGTTCATTTCGAATTTATGAGTTTCAAGTGCTGGCCCAAGTCTTAACTCTCTCTAAGGAATTTGCCCCAAAAGACTTTTTCACAAATATTCATCTAAAAACTAAATGTTTTTCTTCCCACAGCAAAATCGTAATTGTTGATATGAAAATGTAAGGCAAGGATACAAGCATTTTTGCAATGTTCTGTACACTTTGTGCTCTCCTGGGAGAACTGCAAAGCACTCTCACACATGCCCTTGCAAGGCAGCTGTGCCAGGAGACGGTTGGGTTTCACATGAAGCAGACCCAGAAGTAACTCCCAGCTCCCCTGCTGCAGGACCACGAGCAGGTCACCCCATCACTGCGGGGTCCCCTCTGAGCAATGGGAGTGAAGCAATGCTCCTTCCCCACCAAAAAATGCCCCCCCCCCCCCCTCGCCCGCCCCTGCCTCGTCCTGCCGCAAGTCTCTCCCGGAGCACCAGCACAACGCGACCCTCCAATTTGTAGGAGTAAACCCTACTTGTCTCACTGGGTTGGGGCCACAGGTTCTTCGTGATCCTGCTGAGAGGCAGGCAGCTGCCCACAGGGAAGTGTAAAACACTCCCTTAGCTCTCGGCAGAGTGGGTGAGCTCAGGGTTGAAGGCGGGCAGTGGGCGTCTGCATTC
>NW_009209432.1:0-598 GCF_000690835.1 Fulmarus glacialis
CCCACCCCACGCCGGCCCCACGGACTCGCTTCAGCTCCGCGATGGGGAACGTCGTGCCCCAGCTCCAGGAGACCCACGGCCGGGCTGGCCGGCACCGACCACCGTCCCCACTCCCAGCCGCTTCCAAGGGCAAGCCCCAGCAGCATCGCGGGGGTCTCGTTCATCCCCTGCCGCGTCCCCCCTTACCTCCACGGCTCCATGTGCATCAGTCCCGCCGCACAGAAATGGGGACGCTAATGATGTCCTGGAAAGGCGGGCTGTGCGCAGAGCTGAGCTGCATTTGGGGACGGCGAGCAAAAGCCTCTTTCTCTTCTACACACACCACATGCCAAGAGCACAGAAATACTAGCTCAGCCACTGGAGAAGGCACCAAAAGAGCAAACACATCTCCTGGCCATTGCTTCCCAGAGCACTTTTAAGTGCCATTCCACCTTCTGCTGCGCCAGGGCTCCAGCCCACCCGAGGCAGCGTGGCAAGACCTGGTGCCAACTGCGGGTAAGCAAGGAGGGCAGCACGAATGGACGGATCTGTCCCCCCTCTCCCGGCACTCCCATGCCTGTTGCTGTCAATGTGCCGAGCCCACGGGAGGAGGAGGATG
>NW_009209432.1:690-7355 GCF_000690835.1 Fulmarus glacialis
CTCACCCCGTGCGCCCTGCCCCGACCCGTGGGGCTGATCCAGACCTGCCCGCCCCTTGGTGCCTCCTCCGTGGGGCTGGAAACCTGCAGAGGCAGCCCATCACGGGGGCAGTGCCTCGCACGGGTAGATGCCAAGCACTAATACCTCCTCCCCGTGATTTTAAAGGCAATAAAGGAGTGATCTCTGCACAAGGCCAGGAGAACTGAGCTAACCCACAGACCAAACGTGTGCTACAGGGCAGCACAGGGGAGGTATCAGGTAGTCACGTACTGGCCACACGTTGCATCCACACCATCAACACCGTAAGCAGGGGGTGGCGGGTTCACCCCAGCAGCGCAGCACAGAGCCGGCGTGGCCCCGTGGTCGGTGGTGGCGACGGCTGTGGTGTGCAAGCAGAAGGTATTGCCCAGAGCAGCACTGGGGCTCTGGTAAGCTTCAGCCTCTGAGGACCCAACCTGAGCTGGAAACATCTCAAGAACAAGTTTTCCTGCAGAGTTTCATTGATTCCTGGTTTCTCATGAGATTTCCTGCTCTGGTGCTGGTCAAATCCAGGCAGCAGAGAGATGTAGGTGATGCAAGGGCAAAGACCTTAAAAGCTGTCCCTTGAATTACACCAGCATCCACATCCTGGAACGGCAGCCTTTATGTGACTAATGGAAGTGGCACTTGGTCTAAATTTGAAAGGCAACGTCCGGGGGCGTAGGGGACATGGCTGTTTGGAAGTGGGACAGCCACAGTTCCTCTGCTCTCCTCCAGCAAACCCAGCTGGGATTTACAGGACTGTTGATGATTTAAAGCCTGCAGTGAATCGTCCTGCCGTTGCTCCGACCGTCATCCTCTCAGTCCTGCTACGGCTCTGTCTGGACACTGCAGAGCTCAGAGGGAATAAGAGGAAGTGTAAAGGGACCGGAGGATGCAACGTGCTTTCACCAGCTCCCCAGGGCAAACATCTCACGCTCTGACCGACGCTGGGTAGTAAGACTCTCACATTTTCTTTCATAAATTGAGGCAAACCTGAAAACTGTTTTCTGGCTGTTGTTTTTTCTTCCTGGCCCTTGCCAGTTGTTTATGGACAGAGAAGATTTTCAACCCTTTGTCATGGACACCCGTCAGCAGAGAGGACCACTGGAATTTTAATTGTCCAAGAGCCCTAATAGGTGTAATAGCCTTGTGTGTTACATATGCATTAATTAAGTAACACTGCATTTAGCTCCAAATCATGCGGAAGACGCGTGCTGTGTTTGCACAGACATAAATATCTTCTCAGTTAGAGTGCAGAGTAATAGCTTTGCTCTCTTTGCATTGCAGTATTTCCATTCTGGTGAAAATGGGAGCCTCAGAAAAGCTTACCCCTGGGTAGTCCCGGTTCACTGGGTAGGAGCTCGGCGCTTCCACGTGTTCTCCTCGCACACGGGCTTTCCAAAACAATATGGCTTGGAGAATTTGAGTAGCTCTTTGATGCCTGCGGGTTTCAGCACAGGGCGAGCCCTCTGCAGCGATTCGCACGTTACCGATTACCCCATTGAACAAACAAATGGCCTGGCAACCTGTTCGGGGGTCCCTCATTACCCAAATTTTTCATCCTTGCTGATTCACTGCAAATACCATCATTGCAGCAATCCGCGAGCTGTAAATACAGTGTTATGTGCAACTGCAAGGGGAAAGGGGAAACAAAAGGATACAGCATAGTGAATATAATATATTCTCATCTTGATCCACAGGGAACTTCCATGCATCTAGATGAGAATATAACACTAGGTCATCAATGGAGAGCTGCTTGTTTTAAAGCCCAGTATTGCCGCTTTCACTTTGCTGCTTTAGTGCAACCTGATTCTGAAACAAAATGAGAAGTTGGAATAACACATGTTGGATGAGCTCTGATACACTATCTGGACAAATATTTGGAAGAGTATTCACTTTCACCAGGCAACATTATGCTCTGTGGATTAATTATACAGAATATGGTCCTGACTTGGGTTTGGACGATTAAAGCTGTGCTGGAATTCCAGAGGATTACTTAAATGTGCAGCGTTAGTGAAGGTAAAACATCTTCAACATCCCTTTCCTGCAGCCTCCATTTCCTTTATAGAAATATGCAGATTAGTGCTAAGTATTAATCTGCAGAGGCTCCCGGAGCAGGGCTCCTTCCCCTGAAGAGCATTGTGAGGTTTTGGGGAGAGGAGGGGGAGGGCTCTTCGAAAGGGAAATAAAGAGCCGAGAGAAATTTCATGTGTTTGTAAAACAATAACGAGAAACGAGCGACTTATTCCACATGTTTTAGTCTGGGAGAAAAAAGCCTGGATGCAGGCAAAGTAAGTGCAATATATATGTGTAATTAAGAAATTATTTCCTGAGATCTTCCTTAAAACATGTCTGAATACAGATCTCGAATTTGCATAAATAACTTATGCCTTTCACTTTTTTCCTTGTGGAAAACACATAACATTGCCTCTCGCTTTCTGATTTTCAGACCCTCCCCGGCTCGGGAGGAGGATTTGCCATATTACGCTATTCTTTCCAATTGTAATCAGCCTTAAATCTGAATAAAAGCAGCAAATGGCTGACTGGCATTCAGGGCTTCCCTCCCTCCCCCTGCCCCCCATGGAAGCGGCAGCAGCAACAGCATTGAGTCAGACCGGGAAAGGCATGACTGCAGCTCTCAGTTTTCATTAGTATTCATGGAGCATCCGACTCCAGAGAGGATTAATAGACTCTGATGCCTAATATCCTGGAGAACAATTAATTTGCCCACAGTTTTGTCATGGTTGAAAGTCAAATGCTGGAACAGATCGATGCACTGAGCTGCAAGTTGAACACTGCAACCTTCTGCTGGAGCTGAATTTTAATTTTCCCATCATCATTTCCCTCCATTCCCAGCACACCAGTTTTCTAATAGATCTAAAAGCCTCTTACCTTCTTCCATCACATGTTGGTCTTCATAACAAAAGTCCATGTTGATTGTTCAAATATTAGAGCCTTGTATTGCTCTCCATTATGGGATTAGAGATGTTCAAGGCCCCTTGTGCGTTGACCTTTTCCTGCCTCGTTTCTCTTTAAATTGTATGAAAAATGCTAGCCTTTTGTAATTAAAATCAAAATAGAACGGAGGAATAAACCTTTTTTCCTAATAATTGTTCAGTATCTAGGTTTCCATTTTGATAGAAGTGTTTGTGCAGAAATTAAGGCCGGTGTTTATAAAAGCCCGCTCAATAGACCTGCTGGGAACGCCCGGCAGCGCCGCGTCCATCCCTGGAACCGCTGCCCTGGGCTTGCACCCGGAGCTCAGCCTGGGACTCACGTCCCTCTTCCACCAGATCATCTGGCGGGTTTGTGCAAGCCCACCAAATCCAGTGCACGCGGCGGGGGGGCGGAAATATCAATAAACAGACTTAGATGGTTGTTGTGGGAAAGTAGTGCAAGCGTCGGAAAAAAATACCGCTTATATTATTAAAAAAAAAAAAAAGCGGTAGGTGTGAGTCGAGACCAGATTCTGCCGATGCACAGAATGCAAATCTCTGCGTGGACTAAGGGCGGTACCTGCCTGCTTGGGACAAAGCTTGCTGCGAGGGCGATGGCTGTGGCAGCCCACGCAGCCCCCCTGGCCTTACCTTCTGGTTTGTCTTCTCTGCGGGCAGCTGCTCAGAGGAGAGGTGAGCCAGAAGACATGGCAGACCTACCGGGAGCAGCGACCAGCCGGCTGGAGCCACTGCCCCGCTCGCTCCCTGGGCTGCCCCCGGTTCTCCCAGTGGAAACAGAAAAGTGTTGCCAGTGGCAGATTTAAGGACCAACACAAACCAATTCTGTGATACTGGAAACGGACTGAGACCCACCAAACCCAGGCTCACACCCACCGCTGACCGCAGCCTCGACTGGGATCCAGAGTAAACAGCCACTGGGGACTGGATTTCCCCGTGCTGGCCTTTTGCCTTACTGGGAGACACCTGCACCCGCCCCGATCTCACCGGTCTCTGCAGATGGGGCAACTGCTTTTAGCTGAAATCCTGAAGAGTGGAAGGCAGGAGAGCGTCCTGTCCCACATCCCGTTGGGCTGCGAAGCATCCCTGGGAAAACACCTTTCCTGCCGCGCTGGGCTGGGAGGCACGTCCTGGCATCGCCCCCCTGAGCGCTGCCAGGGAGGCTGCCGAAATAGTGCATGCTTTTTTTCCAGAAAAAAAGGGGCTTAACGGGTTAAGGCCAGAACTGCATGAGTCTCTTCTAGCTATTGTGCTGTTCCCTCAGCGTTTCTGGTGTCCAGGCTTTTGTGGTTTAATTACAGTCTGCTCCAAATGGTCTTAGCCAACAGATCAATAGATCAGGAACATTAGAATTGTTAATTTGAATGGCTGATTTGAATTTAAGTGCAACTTCAATTTAATCATTTTAAAAATGAAACAGTGTGTGAGGGCCCTCCTTCTCCTTCTCCTCTACCAGTGAAGCAGCTCCAATGCCCCGTAGGGATCACAAAACCCTCTGACATGCACATTTCCCTTCAGTCAGGAGTTAAGCCCTATGAGCTGCTGGATCATGACAAAAGTGGGGGTTTTAGCAGCCTTTCCTACAAGCATGGTAATCCCAAATCCAACAGTGATTAACTTGGACTCAAAGCTCCACTGCAGAAATTAATTCTAAATCGGGGTCCTGGAGCCTTGTCTCACCAAACACTTTACAATGCTAATTGGCAATGACTATATGAGCAGGCATAATAATGTCCCAGTTGTCTCAACTTTCCCAGTTCATCCAGAAATTCCGCAGGCTGTGGGTTTTGCCCTGCTGCCTGCCCGGAGCACGCACAGCCTGGCCCTTTCTGCTGGGCAGCTGCCTGAAGCCGCTGGAGCTGCTGGCCACGGGCTGTTGGAGCCACGGGGAGCAGGGATTTCTGAACGCCGCCAGTGTCGGCTCTCGCGGCCGCTGGCCGGGAGGTGGTTGGGCTCTGCTCTGCCCAGCTCAGGTGCAGGAATGGTGGCATGCCCTAGCATCTGTAGATTCACCCCTAACATGAACAAAATAGAATAGAAGTAGATAAGAAAATTTATAAGATTGAGTGTCGGGGGTGTAGTTTTTGCAAGTAAGGCTTCATAAAGCTATTAGTAAACAAAAATGAAAAATAAAGCATATACCAATCTCCTAGAACACCAATAACAGATGGGGTCCAAAGCTTTGCTCCCTGTACACGATGCTTCCTGACTATCACACATACACCCAGCTTTCATTTTATTTAGCAACAATAAAGTGCCAAGTGGGAGTAATTATTTTTCAATATCTTTGTTAACCAGTGGAACTCACCGCCTCAAGACATCCGTCGGGTCGAGAGCACTGTACAGGTCAGGCAGGGGCAGGAGGAGCTGAGGCGGATAAAAGCACAAACAGCCACCATCAAAAGGGCAATAACTTATAAAGGACCGTGGATGCTCCATGTGTCAGCTGCTAAATGCGAGGGAGCAGAACGGAGCTTGTTCTTTTTGAGTGCATTCATGGGGAATTCTTTCAGTTCACGTCCCTGCCAAACACAGGACATGAGACTAGACAAACCTTGGTCCAATACAGCCTGGCAAGGTCTGTGCTCCTATTTACTGCTGTGTGCCAGACAGGTCAAAAAAGACGTGTAAGCCGGTATTTTTCCTAAAATGCTCAATAGTTCCTTTACCCCTGCACACACAACAAAGCCAAAAGCTTTGTTTTCCTTTTGTCACACTCACAATCGCAACGTAGCCCTCCTGTCTAATTGCCATCGTTACTGAATACAGCATTTGCACTCAGAGCCCGAGCACACGGAAAATGAGGGACAGAAAGGTATTTCATTTTCACCTGTATTTCAGCCCTGGTCTAGCATCTGTATGAGCAGTTTTGTACAGGAGGATGCAGTTCATCATGACATGGTTCAAATACAAAGTTTATGCAGCTTCTAAACCCAGGTTTCTGAGTCTTCCCCACAGTCCTTTCAGAGTGACAAAATCTCAGCAGAAAAAGCCTACAACAAATTTACTGTGCAGTGCCTTCATGTGGATGATGTTTCAGTACCTGGGAAAGTGCAGCTGCTTATCCGCGACGACCAGCACCTCCCGGGACTCGCCGCTCCCGAGCCCCCATGGCGGAGAGCGCAGCCCTGCCCCCTCCGGCCCCGGGGCCTGAGTCCCCGAGGAGAGGGCACCGCCGAGGGGCCGGATCAGGCCCAGGGGTGCTGGATGCCTCCCGCTACAATAATGCCTCTGTGTATCAGCAAAGCAACAAGGGCCGTATCCGGTCCCACAGCGAAGCAGCCCAGGACGGGCAGTTTCCAACACACCTTGTGCTGCGCTGGCAGCTGCAGCGCATGGAGAGCTATTCACAGCGGCACCCCAGCTGACCTGCAAATTCCCTCTCCCTTGGGGAATTCACTGCCCTTGGAGATGTGACTACCCGTAACATCCTCCTACTGACCCTTCTGATACCAAAATCCGTTCAAAGGCTCATCTCAAATGCTTATTTTAAAAGGTGCTTCTGAGCTGACACAAACATGTTTATATTCCCTTCCCATGTTTTCCTTCATTGTTAAAAGCCCAGGCAGCGCTATGGGGTGAATCAAATAAACTGCCTTGCTCTTGTGCAACAGCAAGAGGCTTCGTCAGCAGGCGTCCTGGCTGAAGGGCTGCTCCTGCTCGCAGGCAGGAGGGCTCTGCACCGCACGG
>NW_009209433.1:0-10470 GCF_000690835.1 Fulmarus glacialis
CCGGGGGAGGGGGGCAGCGCTGCAGGGGTCGTTGTTAAACCCGCTTTCGTCCAGGAGCTTGGGGGACCCTGTCAGCAGAGCTGTTTCCCGGGGGTGTCAGACCCGAGGGCATCTCGGCGGGGGGGCGAGAGCTCCCTGCAGAGGTGCCACCCCGCAGGGAACAGGAGAATTGGCCCCTACGGGCGCTAGCTGCCCGCTTCCCGGGAAGAACACGTGGCTCCGCACCAGCAACGGAGGGAGGTGGGCCTTACCCCAAACCTGTTGCTCAGGCTCGGCGCAGCTGGTGCCCGGCCGAGCCCCCAAGAGCGGGACAAAACAAAGATGCCCACCCTATGGGCCGTGGCAGCGAGCGAGGCGACCAGGACACCATCCCACGGGAAAGCAAGCACAAATCAGTGTCGCCGATTCACTAGCGGGGGACGTTGGTTAATGCAGAGCAAGGATGGGATTATACGTTGTCTCCATCGTACAGGCAAATACCTTCATCACAGCTGATGTTGCTACAGCGAGTATCAAAGGAATTAATGATTCACCACTTAATTTCTTCTTCCCCTACTCCCTCCACCTTTCTTTTGCTTTAATAAACTGGTCTGGAGCCAACCGCAGCATCAGGTTAGTAATGACTTTAAGCACCATTTATGCTGCTATTGTGGCAATTTAAGTTGTCACTTTCTATTAAAAGGTCTAACTCCAAATGGTTTTAGCTGAAAGCATCGGCACTGACAGTGCAATTAAATACAGAAACTCTTTTCTCGGGATGTCAGCGCAAACACATTTTAAATAAGGGTTCAGAAGCACCTTGCTAATTTAAACTGCAGTGTAGCTTTCCAGTGAAGAATAATAGCTGATGCAGGGATTTTTTCCATGCTGTGTGACAGTTTTCATTGTCACTGTAAGACACAGGAGTGATGTGCCAAAGGAGTCCATCAGCCTTTGAAAACCTCTTCTCTTCATGATAAACACGGGCAGTGCTGCATAAGCAAAAGCCATCATTTCTCAGCAGATACCCATGAAAAGATATTCACCGTGTTCCTAAAGGACTCTGATTTACAGTCTTGCTTTCCTCCAGTTTGTAAGAACAAATCGCTTTCCTGGGCACCCATCTGATTGTCTGTCTCTAGCCGTACCGGTTACCTTTCGGAAACATACTATGTATGGTGCACTTTGCATGTCTCACGTTCCTTTTATCTACACATCTTAAGTCCTTTATAAAGCACATTGCTTTGCAGGAAAACAGACTCCATCTGTCTTGCAGCTCACCTGTAAAAATTGCATCCAGTTCCTCAACCGGCTGCAAAAAAAGCGCACTTTTTTGCAAGCTCTGTGCAGCAGCTGCAGTGCCCGCGCCAGGCTGCTCAGCCAACTCCTCCTTCCCCACCTGCTCTGTCTCAAGATCGCCTTCCCTTTAGCTCTGGCCCTTTCCCTCTGTGCTGAGCACAGGCTGGTCCTCCTTTAGCAAACACCTCTGGGCTCCTGATCTTTAACTCTACCCCACACATTATGCTGTTTATCTTTTGGTATCAAATAAAAATCCTTTTGCTGCAAGAGGGAAGAATGTGCTGCTATTCGACATGTAAAAAGTGTTTAACGTCCTAACTGAACTACCTAGCATGAATATTACAAATCACAGCATTGCAAAAATATGTTTGCTCAACTTGGGTTGATTTTCCTTATTCCTGGAGAAGAGGCAGCCTGACAGCACGGTCTTTCTAGTTTTTTAAAAGAGTTACTAGACATCAGACAGAATAACACAAGTGCAATCTTCAGTGTCCGTGCCTTAAATAAGAAGTTGAAAAATACCTGAACAGCTTTAATGGTTCGTATTTTATTTTAATGGCTTTAAAGCTTCTCCAGTACATGAGAGTGTCCTTTTATGTTATGCCCACTATGGTTCCTCTGAAGTGTATTACATCTGCTGGAAATAAATGAGTCATAACATTTATGCTCCTCCTGTCCCGTTCCCAGTTGCTACAGTTTTTGCTCTGAAGGACAGAGAGACACATCTTGAGATAAGTATCCGTAGGATGGTTATGGATATGATTTTTATGTCTACACAATTACATTTCTAGCTACAGAGCACTCCACATTTTACCACTTCACTGCAAAGAAAAAATGCAGCAAGAGAGATTGATTTATGGCTGACCCTTACAAAAATAATATGCAAGGGAATAGGATCGAAAGTCATTTTCTTTACAGAATTATGAATATTATTCTGCTTCATTTTTTTTTAAGAAAGGGAGAACAAGAAGAAAAATATACTGGTATTCTGAGGAGAAATGAAAGAAAGGTACTACATAGTTGTAGAAGAAGGGAATTGGGGGTACATGCGGTTAGGACTTTTTTCTTAATAGTTTTGTCATCATAAAAGCGGCATATTTGTTAAAATGAAAACTTTTCATGAGAACAACCCCATTTTCCAGTTTCAGTGGAGCTCTCGCTTTGTGCAAAGCCTGCACACTGCCCCTCCCCAATATTTGTCTTCTAACTAGTTTTTCTGTCTTCAACCTTACTTTCAAAGACCTCTATTTTCCAAAGCTTAAAAAAATCATTTTTTTTTTAATATGAAAAGATTTTTATGAGACAGAAGAAATGGTTTACTGTCCAGGTCTAATTTTGGATTAGAAAAGAGAGAGATGTGCGAAATGTGATTAGACAGAAGCACTCTTCAAGGACAAATAGTATATGCAGCATGGCTATGGGAATGTGAAATGCCAATGTGCTCAAATATTAGTCAAAGCAGGTGAGGGAAAAGGAGAGAAATCTGCTAAAAAATAAGCTACTTTTCTTCATTCTGCAAATATCCACACGGGGCTGAAACTTGGAGGCAGAGTGTGGTAATACTGTATGGTAAAGCCGGGCGCTACCTTTGATAGCACCTCAGTAGCACAAGGCGTTGCCCCTTTACTGGGGAGCATTGCTTCATTCAAGCTCTGGCAGGCTGAAGGGTGTCCCCATCTTTACAGATGTGGTAGTAAACGAGAAAACTCGAGCCCGTTTCCCAAGGAGATCTTCTAGTAACGAGTTTTGTGTAGCTATTTCTTGGGCTTTGCTGTGGTTAGGTGGAGCGAGCGCCTCCTCTCCCCGCACTTCTGCTCCCCAGAAGAGCCCCCATCTCTCTGGTGGGGCCTCTCCATCAGCGAACAGTGAGTGAGGCCCCTGCTGCTGGGCCCTCGCAGACGGATGCCGGAGGCTAGGAGAGTGAGGAGAGGAGGAGAAGGGGCTTCCTGGCAGCTCGTGTGTGTGTGTGTGCCCGTGCGTGTGTGAACTAGCCAGAAATGGCACAGTGCCAAATTTCCCTGCTCCATCCCTCCCCACCCCATTCCCACTGCCAGTGGATGACGATGACGGATCACCACGACAGATGATAATCACCGTGATGAGGGCGATGATCACCACGATGGACGCCCTTTGTGGGAGGCGGTCCAGCCTTGCCTGCCTGCATGTGGTGGCCACCATGTTGTAAGGCCTGGGCGTGGAGGTGTCCCTGTGCTGCCTCTGCTACGGCAGAAACGTACCTAGGGCACGGCCTTGGCCTCCTGGTGTAATGTCTCCTTTGCCTTAGGGGTCAGGGCAGAGCCCTAGAGCCTAGCCATGGGCTTAAGGGTGTGCATAGCTCCATCCCGGCTCAGCCAAGTTCATCCGGAGGGCCTTCCCCTTTGCCCAAGTTTAATCCCACTGGGGCAGGCAGAGGTTCACATGTTGCTGGCAAGGAGCTCGCTCTGGTTTTGAGCCTCTCCGCCCTTTATGAAGCACCTTTCATTTTGGGACTTCACCCAGGTTACACAACCGATGATAGGAAATATTTGTTCATGGGCTCTTAGTGCAGTGAAATAACACTCCCAAAGAAGTAGCTAGACAGGATTGTACAATTAATGGTTTTACAATGATTTTGTCAGAACAACCCTGACTGCAGGGAGTGGTTGTGTCCTGTAATACCCAAGGAACCTGCCAAAGTTAAACCAAGTCAATAGCTGCAGAAAGGCAACCTAAAGGTGCCTCTTTTTCCCGCCTAGCCCTTCTGCCAGGGCTTGGCTGGGAGGATGAAGGGCCGTATTTAAATGGGGTCATTCGGCTCCCTTCCTCCACTTCTCATCCTCCATGAGAAAATGACACCTAACCATCCTCGTGCTCAGGGAGTTCATTTTCCCAACTCATTCTTGGACATAAACCAATCGCCTTCACAACACTACTTTAGCCAAGGATAAAAAAGAAAACATTTGCAAGGTCAACATAAAGGACAACGTAAGTTATCTAAGTTTATCTATAGCTTTTTTACCCTCTTCTGTTCTGTGGTGGGGCAGCTGTCGCCGTGCCCTCCAAAGCAACCCTAGCCTGGGTGTTTGGGACCATTAGGTTTGTGGCTTAGGCTGGCACCTCAGCTGTGCGAAGGGACCTTCTCTCAGCCCTCGTGCCATCAGCCACACTTTGCTCCTGCTGGCCCCGACAGACAGGAGAGCCCTCGTCTCTGCTCTCGTTTTTCAGATCAGAAGCAGCAGCTCAAGCAGGCGTTTTCCCAGGGGTGGCAGGGGCGCCCCGGACTTCCTCAACTCCTCCTTCCTTGGGGCAGGCGGTAGTGCTGTGCCCAGTGCTGGGGCTCTCCTCCCTGCCCAGTTATTGCCAGACATTTTGGCAGGCCAGCTGGCCCAGGCGCCTGGGCCCTGTTGCCGTTAAAAGCTCTGCTTCCCTTTAAGGGATGACTCTCAACAGAAACACTTCTCATAGAATCACAGAGTATCTCAAGTTGGAAGGGACCCATAAGGATCTTACGGGTCCATACTCCCTGCTCCTTGCAGGTCTACCTAAAACTAAATCATATTATTCTCAGCCCTAATTCTCAGACCTAATGAAGCAGCATTAGCAACACTCACATGTCTCAGGCCTGCCTACCGCTCTTTTCTTCCTATCTGCCCTCTTTCCCATGAGATATTGATAGGGTTTCCCTCTTTTTTTAGGCTTCCCTTCCCCTCTGAAATCCTTGCAGGGAATGGGGAGGGGAGGAGGTTCACTTTTGCTTTAGAGCTTTGCCACTGAGGTTGTATCAAATACACAAAATATAATGTGAGTCATTTTTCATGACTTTTTCAGGTATATGGGAAGACCCTGCTAGTGTAGTTCACTTCCTGTTGACCAGTATGCATCTGCTGTAGATGCAAAGGTAAGAAGATAATGGCGTTTTAAAATTATTTGAGCATAGAAAACATACACAGGTTCCATAAACAAGCATCTAGAAGCCAGAATATTCCAGGGATGCAGCTGAGCATGTAAAATGGTTGGTGGGTACACATTATAGCACATATACAAGGAGAGGCTGAGAGAGTGGGGACTGTTCAGCCTGGAGAAGATTCAGTGGGATCATCTCCATGTATAAAAATACCTGATAGTATTTATATATGGTGGTGGTGGTGGTGTGTATATATATATGTAAAAACCTGATGGTGTTTATAGAGGAGTAAAGATTATGGAGACAGACCGCTCTCAGCAGTGACAGGACGAGAGGCAACGGTCGCAAACTGAAGCATGGGAGGTTCCACTGAACATAACAAGACACTTCTTTACAATGAGGCTGATCAAGCCCTGGCACGGGTTGCCCAGAGAGGTTGTGGAGTCTCCATCCATGGAGATATGAAAAACCCAGCTGGATACGGCCTGGAGCAATCTGCTTTTATTGACCCTGCCCTGAGCAGGGGGCCAGAATAGACAATCTCCAGAGGTGCTGTCCCTCCTCAGCTAGTCTGCAGTTCTGCGTAATCCAGCATGACAGCATGGTATTTCTCTAAGACAACATCACTTGCTGTTTCCTGGATGTCCTGCACATGGATGATAGGGTTGGATGGAGAACTGGTATTGGAACAGAGCTGAGAGAGATGCTGTCCACTGGCACATGAAGGCAGTGAGTTGCTTGGGCACAGACCAAGGGAATCTCCTGAAATCGTTACTGACTTTGCTGCATCGTGGCTTCTCAGGGACACTCTCAGCTCCACACAGTTTTATCCAGGTCAATAACTTTCCAGTGGGACAGAAACAGCTTCCACAAAGGCCACTACAGGCAGTGGGAACTGCAGGCAGAAAGCAAGTAAAGGCAAGGAAACACCCCTTCTTCCAGAACTGCAAGATTCCGAAGCACATGAATGCATTTGGGAACCATACTGAGTATATAACAATGCTGTGCTTTATGTCTACCTATTTTTAAACACCAGAGGCATTATACCTGACTTTTAAAAAGGGAACAGGTTCATCAAGTGTTGCAAAAATAGTCCAAGAATCATTAAAAGCATGATTTTGGTTTGAATATGTTTCTTCAGTATTCTAGCTTATTGGACTAAGCTGTTACAAGCCTGGCTCACAGAATGATGAGATTTAAAGAGATATATACCTTTTATTGTATTCTGTTGGGGTTGTTTTGGTTTTGGGTTTTTTTTTTTTTTAAATCTTTAGGATATAGATCGCATTTTCAATATTTTTTTTTGTTAAAATATCTTTAAAAAATGGACTTTTATTTTGAGCAAAAGCTGAGATTCTTGCAGAAAACGAGACTTCAGGAAAAATACCAAGTATTATGAAGTTTCCATTCTTTCTAGAGACAATAACAATGTGGCTTTCTGCAAGCATTTCACTGAATTAGTTTTACTGATGTGAGTATAGTCAGCCATAGTAAATTCCAAGCAATTGTTATCAAATGTTTATATAAATTACTTTCAGGCCATGCAAATGTTTGCACTGCAATCGGACCCTAAGTATTACCTGTCAGTCAGACAAAATAATAATTTTCTACCTTGAGACTTGAACACCTCCCCCCCCGCCGGCAAAATACACAGCTCAGCATTCGTTTGGAACTTATTCAGCTTCTTGCTTCCACTTACAAAGTCAGAATGAATTGCTGGGGAGTAAATATTGGAGAAACAGTAAACTGACTGTGTAGAATTGGGGGACAGAGGAAAAAGAAACAAAGGGCATCCAAGAAATTATTCTCTGAAAATTATTATGTGGGAATGACAGTTCTGAACCAGGACAGATACCGTATTATTCAGCTGTCAGCAAGGGCTGAAAGATGCTGGGGGAGCTGTGATAGTTGCTATATGAAGGTGCTAGTCAACTTGTCAGATGCTAGGAAAGAGGAAATTGGTGGCAAGAGGAGATAATAGAAGAGGCAAGTGGAGGTAAATCAGAAAGATGTTAGACTAAGGAAGAGCTAACAGATGCTGCCATGGGAACTGCCAAGCAAGAGTAGGAAAGCTTGCTTGGGTCTCAGATAGACTACACACCCTGCAACTTACACATTAACACGAACAATTTATCCTGTAAAACAAAAAGATATTCTAACAAAATAACAAAAAGATGAGGGGACGAGAGAAGGAGGCTTTTAGGAACGTAAGCAGTATCTGAAAATATTTAGTGAATTCGTCAAACCAAGAGAAAGATGTACAGAAAAGGTCTCTGTAGGGGCTAGCTCATAGTATGTGAACGTTGCTTCTGCCTTTTGAGCCTGGTTGCAGTTAAAAAGCTGCCTAAGGTTACCGTATTTGAGCCAAAAATTTTCTTGCGGAAGCAAATATATCTATTAAAATGTCACTGACTCACTGCTGTCTCTGATGGTTCCTCACATCTGAAAGCTTTCCTGTTTTTTCCCAGCTTACTCAAGTTGGGCTAATAAAATTAATGACCTCTTCCTACAAATTTGCCTAACTAGCATGCAAAACATCTGGTTTTCTTTCTCTTTCCTTTCTATGATTTTTTTTTTTTAACAATCTCTTTATAATGATCTTTGTCCCCTCAGGAACATATCTATTGCATGTCCTGAGACGAGCTGAAATCTAAGATGAGTATGCAACAGCTGTTTTGAAAATGGTTCAAGAAATAAAGAGTCAGCAGTACAGTTCCTAACTGCTTTAAAGCATCTCCTTCCCTCCTGAAACAGATGCTGACGAAATTCACCTTGATAAAGTGTGTGCATTTATATTGACAGGTTTGTCTGGGAGAATAGTGTCCTGGGACAGGCATTAAAAGAGGCTTTGCTGATACTAAAACATAAGGATATGCTGCTGCAGCTATGCTCAGTCATGCAGAAATGCCATGGAAATCAGCTTGCTAACTTCAGACTAGCCTGAAAGCAGGGAAACTTTGGAGAGATGCGGATCGTCTTCTACTAAATCTCAGCTGCTGGCTGTTGGGTGAGAGCCCAAAGCAAGTCCTGCGCTCCCAAGGTCCCAGCCCCCACCAGGAACGCATCTCTCCTTCTGCTCTTCAGCCCCAGCCTTCCTATCCCTCTTGAGTTTGCTGTGAAAGTGCCAGAATAGCTGTTCATATACTTATAAGCACCGGGTGCTGTGTTGCATGGGGGTGACATCTCCTCTCTCTCAGGTTACAAGCCTGCCTGTGGCCAGCTGATGCCACGTTGCTGCCATGTCTGCCGCACGTAGCACCGGCAGTTGGACCGGCATGGGCTGCCAGGCTGTGCCTGGGGCAGATCACCCTACCCTACCAAGGCTGCAGAAGTGGAATGTGCAAGGTGTACTCCACCCAAAGCCGAGTCACCTTTTTCCCCCCAGTCTCCCACCAGCTCAAACGTGGACCTCCTGGAAATGCAGGAGTGCCAAAACTCTGACATTTGGAGCAGGAATTTCTATCTTAGCTTGAAAGGTGTATTGGGAACTCCAAAGCTTCTACTGGCAGATACCACTTCTGCTTCCTTACGGAAAGACAGGCTCTGAGTTTCACCTAATGAAACAGGTATTGAGCCTTTGCCAAAGAAACTGCTCCGGAGTTAAGCCAGATATGATGTCCTGAAAGTCCTGCTCTGTAGTCCTCTGGCTCTGCAAACTGGAGCCCTAATTCACAATTGCTCAGGAGCCTGTGTCTCAGTTCAGGATGACTATGGTGTATATCCTATGTGTCTATTTACGCCAGATGGAAGAGGATGACAAATTAACACTTTGAACTAAGTAGGATGAATGTGTGTGTGAGAAGTGGAAGACGACTGCATTCCAGTAAAATCCAGACACGTAGATAGTAGATGACAATACTCATTACACCTATTCCTCTTCAAATTGCTTTTCATTTCTGGCAGGTCTTTGCAAATTTGCTTTATGTGTAATCTTCCATAGCAATGGATCATGAGAGTTAACGCTGTCAGGAGTTACATCAGCGTTGCTTAGGCAGAGCTGCATTAGGAGAAGGTGGCATTTTTGTAGCACATTTGTTTAAAACATCAGCAATGAAATCACGGCTATTAGATTCCATTCAAAGGTTTGAGAGGGCAGAAGCGGACAGAAAATGAAACTTCTAAATATACATATATGCTCACTACAGTGATGCTGTTTGTTTACTTTTTAAGGCTGGTATGAAACTATTCTTTCAATTATTTGGTGATGACTTTTTGTATTACTTCAGACTCCATTTTGCTCTTTCGACAGTCACAGATTTCTGGCTGTACCCCCTGACAGCTGCTAAGATGATGTGACAGCTGCTGATAGGATGTGAATATTTATAGCCATTTGTGGTTCATTATGCTCAAGGAGTAAGCTGATCTGAACCTGTCTTCTGGCTAATACAAATACCAGCTAATGCAATTACACAGTGTCTCTTTCTCGCTGTAAATGAGGCCTTTAACCCTATACTTTGGAATAAATCATAACAGTTCTGTCCAGCAAAGCTAAACATTTGAATTTGGTGACTACTTTTTAAGGAATCATTGAAAGATGATATATTTCCAAATATGAAAAGTATCAGAAGAATTCACTTGTCTACTTGTATGGTGATCAAGAAACACTTTAATGTTTCTCGTCCTTTTGCAGCCACCACCGGGGTGACCCTTCCGCCGCTCTGCTCTGCAGGCAAGTGCAGTTTTGCCCTTGCACGGACAGAAAACTGAGACTCAGACAGGTTGCTTGACTTCTACAATAGGATGAAAGAAATCCTTGCCAAAACCAGAAAGACACCACAGCTGCTGTGAATCTCCTTCATCGTATCCACAAGACCCATACTTCTGTTCAAATGCAGATAGAGTAGAAACAAAACATTGGACTTCTAAGAGAATATCATAAAACCCAAGAACGGTACAGGCTACTCATTATCAAGGCAATACTAACAAGATGTGAATATGTAGCTGTCACTGGAAAACACAAAAAATGGCCACCCCCTTGGGAAGGAAGGATCTTGTAGCTTTCTCCGACGCCCCCCTTCCCTCTGGCAGCCTGAGCTGCCATCTGTGAGCTGGGGGAGACTCAGTGAAGCCCCCCGCGAGCGATGGTGCAGGCACACCACGCACACCAACTGCCGAAGGTGAAACCCCTCACGGGTTGCAACAAGTTGTCAAATGTTGTAAAGACGTCCAGGGGTGCATCCCAGAAAGCTACGGGGTCTTTTGCAAGTTAGGGGTTTGGGTATTTTTCCTGTTTGGCAGAACCACAAACATTTTAGCAAGGTTTGTAAGTCCTGGAGGGGACCCCCCAGCCTCAGGAGAAGAGCTGCCCC
>NW_009209433.1:10512-16326 GCF_000690835.1 Fulmarus glacialis
CCCCCGCCCGCCCCGGATCAGCAGTGCAGACACCATTTGCACAAAGGAAGGGAGCCGTGCTAGAGACAGCCACACAGTCTCTCACTCTTGCTAACAGTGAAACTGAAACAACATATGTTGTTTTCTGACTGTAACTTTCTTAATCTAATTATTCTATTATCTTATTCTATTAATTACTTACAGGAAAAAACCTTAGGAGTGCATGTCCAGCCAGAAATAAAGTTCATTTTGGAGGAAGAAGAAACAGATAATATAAGCACACAACCTAAGCTCCCCAGCCTTTACTTGTAACATTACTTGCAAACTGAGCTTCAGAATTTCACAAGCTGTTTATGTAAAGGTAAAAAAGATAGTTTCAGGCTGTAGCATTGATTTAGTAGGTAGACAGTCCAGGCTTTTGCCTGTGCCCAGGCTACTGGCACAGGCAGTCTCACTGCTATGGTGACTAAAACCTGTGCTGACGTTTTGCATTCATACATGTATGCTTTTGTCACCTTGCTTGCTAGCGCGTGGTCTGCTACCTACAGAAAACAACACACCTCTAGTTTTGGAGGGTGTTCTGTTTTGGGTTTTTATTTTATTTTTATATTGCAGTTTTAGTGTTGTGTGTGTGCATGTTCTGATTTTGGGATTTTTTTCCCCTCCCCAGTAATAGCAATACAAAAGGAGCAAAAAAACATTTCTGTCATGTTATGACCTGTGGGAAGAAATGCATGATCTGTCTTGCCCAGCACCTGACTGTTGTGGAAAAAGCAGACTTAGTCATTAACTGCAGTGTGCCTGAGATGCCGTCTTCCAGTCAGAATAACATCAGTAACTTCTAAAGAGACCCCTGCTTTCCCCTCCAGGGAACAGCTCTAACACATGATCTCGAGCATAGTTGTCTTGACTCTACATATCCTATTCCATAAAGAGGTCCTTAGCTTTTGTTAAGGTCTGCTGTCCTGAACTAAGTTGAAAAGCAGAAACTTCTATAAACAAAAAATAAATAAACCAGTTTGTGTGCAATGTCCTCGTTTTGAAACATTGCATTTTGATCTCCATCACTTTTATTTTTTATTTTAATGAGTTTCAAGACGTTTCAGATTTTAAAACTTGCTTTGAACAGCAGATGCAGAATGGTTCATGTAGGAAATGTCAAACTGAAATGTTTCCACATAAACCAAAGTTAAAAAGTAGTTTCCTGTCAATAAATCTTTTTAAAATCACCCCTCTTATCAGAAGCTTCAGTTCAGATGAACGGGCATTTTTGACACAAAAGCTTCTCAAAATTCTTGACAGCCCTATTGCAAAGTTGGGGATTATAAATCAAGACTGGGAAGGAAAAATCTACAGAAATTCACCCTAGGGAAAGAACTTCTTAATCCTAATCTATTCTTTTTGATGCTGAAGATCTGTGAGGTTTGTCTTTGCCCATCAGTGCCCTCGGACACGTATGAGATGCTCACAAAGTGGCACTTACTTGGTCCTTAAGACATATTTGTCTTACTGCTCATCAACACTCCTTTGGGGAAAAACTTCTCCCATTGCTGAAAAGCTCTGCAATCAAATATATGTACTTTATCACAGCAATGGCAGAGAAAATGCACTACCTGCCTCTATTCTCCCTCAGGAAGCTGATTGTTGGCTACCCCCCTTACTACCAATTCGGGGCCCTAATTTTATAAGGCTCTTTCAGCTCTTTGTTCTACTATGAAGTACTGTGAGTTTCCTTTCTGTTGTTCTACTGCCACATCCAATTGCTGATAAGTTACTTTAAAAAGATAAGACAAGGCAAATAATTACTCCTATTTGGATGAAAGTGTAACAATATATTACAAAAATAATAGTTTTATTCTGCCTTTTTATATTTCTCCCCTATATTGACTGCCAGAAACTGATCTGCTACTTTGGAAGTGAGATAAAATCAAACTTGTTAGCTTCAGATTTAATGAAAGCCTCTCTCTTTTCTCTTTTATTGCTTCTTTACTGATAAGAGTCTTTGTCTAAGCTTTCCTCTTAAAAGCACAGATGTAAGGCTTCTGGCACACCTGATATTCTTTCTCATGTAGAAATCTGCCCATCTGAATAGGTACAAAAATTACAATTTAGTTTTGTTGTCTTAATTTATTTCATTGTAGTCACTGTATTTCTTTATTTTTACAGTTGGTGCCAGGATCCAAATAACAAGCAAATCCCATTATTAATTTCTTTAACAGTGATATAGGCGTTCCTTCTCTTACATTACTGAGCCACCTTTTCTGAAATGGGCAGTTTATTACTGGTAGTAGGTGAAAAGTCAACGGCTTTATAGTGGAAAAGGCCAAGTTGCACCTAAGTTCACCTGTATAATATGCTATAGCTAAGAAACAGGATTTAATTTCATTATTAAACCTGTACGTGCCTTTGGAAGCTGGGCAATTCTAGCTGACTTTTCGTAGCTGGTTGGGTATCCAAACTTGTGAGAAATCTGATGTGCAGTCCCATGGAACTGAAAATTGTTATTTATTTTTCTAATACAAACTTTTCTTGTTAGCTTGAACTCAGCTGAACCTAATTTGCCCCCCAGGAAAAGTCTTTGAATGTATTTCCCATCTGCACTGATGATGATAATGTCTGCTAGACTTCCCTACAACCAAAATACTTTAGCGTATCCTATATATCTTCTGCGATGGACGTTTAATGTTTGCCCTGTGATAGCCTGCAGGATCTCCTGCTGTTCAGCTTCTGAGCCAGGGCTGACATCAGGATTTCTGTCTATAGGCTTGGCCCACCAGTATGGGACAGAGGGGCTGTGTCACCTTCTGAAGGCCAGTACGCCTCCTTCGGGGAGAAACCACAGATGGCATCAGCTCCTCTGGACCACACGCCGTGGGAGCAATGATTACAGCAGGCATCCTGTTCAACAGAGCTAAGAGGATCCAGTTATTCCTGCAGTGAGGCAGGTGAAAATGAAAGTCATCCTAAAAACGGAAGAAAGATAAACATCTGCAGTGCTCTCTAAAAGAAGAGCACACCGGTAGAAGTAAAGGGGCATGTTCCTTGAGAAGAAACAAATCTGAGCAGTACAGCGTCTGGAAGGGGACTGAACCACAAAGTACTCAAAAGCCCCTGGTAAACAGAGGCAGGGAAATGCGTTCACGGGTGGTTTTTGTTCTGAGGAGCTGTGAAAATCTCTTGATGCATCTAACCAGATAGGTGATCCATTTATAAACACTTTTCTACCGCTGGTGGTGGTTTTTGTGGCAAATGTCATGTATTAAACTAAAAGGTTAAACCGAAAACTGGAATAGTGAAGCTGGGAGGAAAATGTGCTTAGGCTCCTGGGGATTTAAAGGGTTTGCTGTTGGTGTAGAGACCCCGCATTTGGCTTAGAGGCCAGTGCAGAGGGGGCACTGCTGAAGAGCCTGGGCTAAGAAAGTGTGTGCAGAGCAGCAGACCTCCAACTGTGGTAGCTCAGGGGTCATGGCATGTTCTTCAGTTTGATTTATTAAATTTAAGGACTGTCAGGTAAATATTGTTGCCAAGAAATAGCCCAGAATCTGAGGAAGAAGTGATGCACGCACCCCCCAGATGTACGGCAGCTTTTAAGGAAGTGGATCTAATGTTCAACCCAAAGATGGCAAATGGTGTTTCTAACAAAAAGGAATCGCAGTAGATACGCGGTTTTGGTTTTAGACTCTATTCTGTGCAAGAGACTCCAGTAGAACAGAGAGTAGGATGTATCTCTACAACAGCAGCTGAGAATTAATCTTTAACCTCTAAACTTCAACTTGTTACTTTTCTATAGGTTTGAGACAGGAAGTTCTCTAATGCCACGTCCAGTGTATGCTGCAGTATTTGCTCCAAACTGGTATTGCTGAATGACTAAAATATGACTGTCAAATCCAAAATTGTTACTGTGTGGATTCTTCAATGAATTCTTAAGTCAAAGCAGACTCTGGGTTTCTTTTAAATCGGTAAAATAGCCATGAGTTTTGTCACTCCTATACTTAATGTGTGCATTTCTTTAACAAAAGCATTGACCAACCTGCCTCATTCAAAAAAAGGATTCACAGGAAAGGGTTTTTTATTTTTAGCTTTCGGGAAATACAAGGAGCTGGCAACCAAAATAGCAGCAGATGGAAATCCTGTTGTCTCTGCTTAGGAAGAACCTTCAAAGGCCTTGGGCCATCTTTCCATCTCAGCAAATCCTAACTTGAGCTTTCAGTCACATTTCGGAATATGTGATCACCTTCAAATAGTCTGACAAAAAATCAATCAAACTGGGTAGAAAATGCATGGTGTATTAAGGCTATTTTCCCCTCTACTAGCAACTGTTTCTTCAGGATGAGTAAACAGACTTCCAAATAGAAATAAAGCTGGAACGATGTTTCAAGGATTTTGCCTGTATCTTTCTGCAGCTGGGCAGCAGATGTGCTGGATAGAAGATGCCCTGGACAGCCTGTGAAGACTGGGCAGATACCACATTCTAACAGCCAGTTACTGCCGCATCCCTCACGGTGAAACTGTAAAGGTCTCCTCTTCACCTTTCAATGCAGTGAAAACAATGACAGCAATGCCAAGGAGGACTCAAAATAAATGGCTTTGGTCTGCAAGCAAGCCCTCCTGACAGTAACAGAACAGGCTGTAGTAGCCTTGTCTACCTCACTCCCAAATCCTGCCGCACTGGAAGGGATCTGCCTTTTCTCAGTTGGGTACCTGCTGGTGTTAGCCACTGAGCAGTTCAGTTCTTCTCTGCATCCCTGTGTTCTTGCTGGCAGTGTTTCAGTGTCCAGCCTGTCCTTCCCGTAAAACCTTTGGGAATCCTGTGAAAACTGCAAGACGGCGTGTTTTACCACAATGGGCCGTGGTGCCTACGACCGTCCCACAGTCCCTAAATTCCCCCCCTCCCCTCAATTTGTTCAAGTTCCTGGAATACCACCCTGATGAATGGAGCCTCCATACGTATTTTAGCTGTTTTGTGTTTTCTCTTCTTTATCCACTAATTCCTGGCATTCGTTTGCATTTACTCCTATGCTGATTCCTCAGCTGTCATTTCTGAGGACTATCCACCGTGGTCCCAAGACCTTTTTCCTGTGGGGCAATAAGTAATCATTGTGTAGGTAGGTAGAGTTGTCCTCCTCCCCCGAATGCTACTTTGCATTTACCGATACAGACTGTCACCTGCTGTTTTGTCACCCAGTGCTGTAACAATCCCTCTGCTGCTTCTTGCACCTGGCTTTCAGTCTGACTATCCAGAATAACTCAGTGGGTCACCAAACTCCATCATTTCATTACTCATTCCGTTCTCCTGGTAACAGCCTGAAAAGGCTCAGGCTCCAAAAAGGTTCCTTCCAGCAAGTGAAACGTGGGAAAGCGGAGAATCCTTCGGTGTATTCCTACCCTCGACGTGCTCTCCTTCGGCCAGTGCAGAAGAAAATGCAGCTTTCACCTCACTGCAGCCAAGTCTTCGGTGAAGGGCTCCATGGAAAGTCCTTTGAACGTCTCCTACATTGATCAAGCAACTTTCTGCTTCCACAGGCCTTGCAGAGAGCGCAGTGCCCAGGGCTCCTCTGACCGGGCTGGGGTGAAGGCGGACGTAGCACTGGGGAATCCAGCCCGCTCCTGGGCTGATTCCCCATCCCTCCTCGGCTGGCAGCCCGCGCTTCTGTGCTAGACCCGACTCCAGGTGCCCTGACGCCCCTCCCCTGCGAAGGAAGGGGACTGGGGTGGACTCGCTGGCTTCCGCAAGAGCCCCTGCGCGGAGGCCGAGGCGTGAACAGCCGGGACACGTCTCCTCGCAGATGGAGCGGGGAGCGAGGTGGGCGCGTTGCCCCCCGGGCTCGGCACCGT
>NW_009209434.1:0-10233 GCF_000690835.1 Fulmarus glacialis
CTGGGCACAGCTTCCTGCCCTGCAGCCGGGGGACAGGGCTAGGCGGGCATCCTCCGCGAAGCCAGGGCCACTGCCGGGCAGCCCTCCACCCACCCTCGCCCTCTCCGCAGGCCAGCAGCTTTGAGGGGTCTTCGCTCACTCAGACCATCGGGACGGGCCCTCCCTGCCCAGAGAGCTCCTGCAGCGGGGAAGGGGCTCCTGGCACCCAGCAGCACCCTCTCACCACAGGCCCTACCGCTGTCGGGCACAGCAACGACATTTCCTCCCAGCCACAGCCCCTTCTCTGAGCGCTGCCGCTTCTCCTGGGACAGTGCCAGTTATTAAATAACACAGCTTTGCCTGGAGGAACGGGGTCCTCATCTCTCTCCTTTTGCCCAGCCTCAACAAGGAGACCGTGCTGCTGGGAGACACGTGGAGCTCATTCTGGTATGTGCACCCTGCTGCGCAGCCAGCTGTCCGTCCAGGCCCGGCTCTTACGGCACGCTCTGCCGTGCCCCGTGATCCACTGAGCTCAGTCTTTCCGCCCTGGGGTTGGGAGATGGCAGCTCCTTGTGGTGCCATAACACACCTGACTAGGCAGAGACGCACAATGCAAAAAGAAGGGGTAGGCGGTGGGGAGGGTGGGACACGAGGTTGGGAGGAGGGTTAGGAGGAAGAAGAAAAAAACCCTTCTGGTCCTATTTGGCCATCAGTGGGTGCTCTGGCGCATGAGATTAAATAAGACTGCGCTCAGTGTGCAGTGGCAACAAAGACTTAGTTCTGGATGTGAAATTATCTAGCCCCTTTATAAGCCTTGTCTTCACCATCAAGCAAGAAGAGCAGGGGAAGCACAGGCACGGCTCTCTGGAAACTGCACAGTTCCACAGGAGGAGCTGGGGCACATGGCAAAACCCAAGAAAAACACAAATCCTCCTTACATTAACTACAACCATATCCCACTGTCTGCTCTGCAACATAAATACACACCACTCAAGTAACCTGCCTCACCCACAAATGGCTAAGTCAGTAAGCCAGTTTCGCCCAGCTGTAGGATTTGGTAACTCTGAAAAGTTCATGGCTAGTTAAACCTTCTCTTAGTTTCCTCTCCACAGAAGCTGATTATTGCTGTTGAGTAAAAAGAAGAGGAATTGCCTAATTTCATGGCATTGCTGTCTCTGTAAGCTGGCACAAGCAGAGCAGCTGGGGTGGAACTGACTCTGCCGGGCAGTGCTGGGATAGGGGAGAGCCCTTTTTGGGGCAGCGGTGGGACACCCAGGCACACCACGGAGCAGGGTCTCTGCAGGCAGGCAGGACTGACTGACAGCAAAGGGGTTCGCTACCGCTTGACTCCAGAAAGCAAGCGCCCTGAAATCATCTATTTGCCACCACAGTGTCTTTGGAGTGATTCCCCTGAAGCAGGACTCACTCACACCACTAGGAACCACTCACCCTGAGCCAGGGTTACAGCAAAACGTGGCCCTCCTGAAAGCACAGAAGTCTGCTAAGGAAGGTATCCCTATGGCAAGCAGTCTGCACATATTCCTAGTCCTATCTTCACACTGTCCTCATTTAAGGATGCAGGAACCAATGCATTCCTTATTTACTAGATGAATATTGATTTTCTTTTTTCTCATTAATGCCTGTACTGTGCCACGCTCTGGCTGGAACAAGACCTGCATCCGACTGCACATGCACCAAACTAGTATTCTGAAATTGTTTTCATTACTTAAATAAAATTACCATAATGAACCATAAGAGCAGAAAGGAAGGGGGGGGGGTGTGAACAAACTGTTTTGTCTTTAGAACTACCTGATTTATGAAATACAAGAAATATTCAAGCATTATAAGCAGTTAGTAAATTGCACTGGTTGCTTTTTTAAGACTTCAGGCCTCTTTTGTATTGACAGATTATTATTTTTTCAGCTCCCTATCAGTTCCCTGATTCCATCTGAACTAATCACTGAATTCAACTTGTTGAATAAACTGAAATGAAGGAAATACTTACTTTTCACTTGCAGAAGAGGCACCTGGGATCAAAACCTGGTTTAAGCACTGAAATAAACTGCTTCCAGATGCTTAGCCAGTCGTATTTCCCAGATAAGTATGAGAATTTTTTCTTACAAACAGTATCAGCTGACAAGTACTGTTTGACTATTTTTAATATCTTATTTTGTATATTTTAATAGATGAGAATAACTTTAGACCTATCATAGTTTGTGATTATTTAATGTTTAATTTGAGATAGTTTTTAAAGGAAAATGCAATTAATATAAATTTAAAACATCCAACTGAAAAAAAAAAAACCCACAAAAACCAAACAACCCAGGCTCCAAACTTCTTCTTCCTAGGCCAGGGACTGTGGGGACTGCTTTGGCTTGGCGAGGCAGCAGATCCCGTGGGGACAGGGAGAGAAAGTTGTTGGCGCATTAAACTGCGAATGTAAGAACCAATGCCTACGATGCACCGGTTCACCCCAGCAGCACTCGCTCCCCTCAGCCTGATTCAGCCACATCCATAATTGCTAGCTGCATCTCCTGGGCCTGCGAGTAACCTTGGGTGCAGCATCTACTACTCCAAGCCCTGCACCATGCAAGCACGAACTATGTTGGAGTTCCCTTGAGTGCTGGCTTACCAGAGGTCCCAGCTCCCAAGAGCTGCCCATGGCAGGACATTTGGCGGTGCTGTAAGGAGATTCAGCAAGGAAGTCCCTCCCTTCTGTCCCCATTTCCAGAGATATTAGATGGCATGTCAAAGGGTTGATACCCTCTCCCTCTGATTGGGACACTGTATGTGTATGAGAACTGGCTAGGATCTCTCCTCCACGAGAAGGGAGACCAAAGACTAGGATGACACAAGAGAAGAAACAATCAGGTGTGAGGTCAGTGCCTCAGAAAGAAGAAGGAGAGAGAACCAAAACCAGTGGAAAGGAAAAGGAAAAGGAGGAAAAAACCTGAAAGAGTGAGAGACAGGCTGAGTCTTGAGTCAAGGGGAAAGCCAAAATAAAGTCACAGAGCAGGAAGGCCAATGAAGAATCAGAGACAAAGCAACAAATTTACAGACACAACTGAGGAGAAAGAAAATGCAGATAAGCAAGGAGCACAGCCTAGGCCTGACTGGCTTCTTGTCATCAGCAGGAGTTTCTGAAGATTGGAGGGCACTTAAAGACAGAGTCTAGAAGGTCTCGCTGCTCTCCTTCCTTACACATCCTGGACCATAAGCTAATAAAATACTTTCTGCCATCATAACCTCACCGTGTGGTCCATTCCTGCCTCTTTCACCATCACACCGTGCCCAAGTTAGCGCCATCTCCACAACAGCAGAAGATACACCAGAATGATCATCTCATAGCTGACCCACAGCTGAGCTAAGCTACAACCTTAGAAGTCAGGTATAGCTGGCTTGTGGATTACAGGGCTGGATAGAAAAGATTGGTCTTGGCAAGAGATACTGGTGTCTGGTCAGAAAGGGTTCTCCCCTCTAAACCATTCTTCTGCTGGAAGCCCTGGTGCTTGGAATGGTATAGCTGTTCTCAGCCTCATTAAACAAGAAGAATCAAATGATCTGTGTTGGACAAATTCTATGTTTGGTTCCCAAAATTCCCCAACAGTATGGAGCCTCATATGTATCGCCTCTTTTCTTTTGCTACTCATGCTCTTGCCACACATTCATGTGGCAAATGGCATTTGGCAGCTTCTGGGGATTCTTTGAGAGGAAATGGCCAACAACTGAGAAACAGTTCCTTCTCTGTCATGTAGATGGAAGGGAGACACACTGAGTAGCCACTGAAGCCAGAGGTGAAAGAGGTGTCCACGTATATGAGAAGAACACGTTTATTTGTGCACCCCCCCCACCCCTGGCAAATTACTTTCAGTAACAGTATCTACTTTTGAGTTCTTTGTTTGACACAAGCATCTCTCATGCCTTGACCAATTTCTGAGCCTCCTTCCGTGGGCTTTATACTTGGTAGCAGAGACCTGAAAGTGACAGTCAAGAAGAAGACCCAAAAGATGCTCCACCACAGCTGAACCGGGACTTGTTGGGCTTGGGACCTACCTCAAACATCAATGGCAGTCACCACCATCGCTCCAAGGCAATGAGGTTCTCTCACGAAGATCCAAAGCACAGCCAGTCTTGCCAGAGGAGGCGTCTTGCCAGAGGAGGCGAGACTGCTGAAACACCTCTGACCCTCTGCTACCCACTGCTCCCTCTCCAGCATCCTGCAAACCCCCCAGTCACACTAGCCAAGAGGGAAAACCCTGGGAGCCAAGGACAGCACTAGGGGGACTAGGGCCCTCCTCAGAATTTCAGCAGAGAAATAAACAGATGAAGCTGGGCCCAGGGCTCTCGCGGTGCTCCAAAACCAAAGAGAGACCCACATTTGTGCCATAGACCCAGAGGAAGAGTTCACAAGTTGGCAGACTGCCATGTCTGGCAGACATCACCCAGGAATCGTGGCTCTGAGCTGTCCTCAAAACAAGACAGAAAAACACTGGGTCATGCTTGACCTGTTCCCAGACACCTCTGCCAGTCTACACCACATCAGAGAAATCCAGCCTCACTTTGAGAAGGTCCCAGCTCTCTCCTGTCACCCCTTCCAGGAGAGAAATGCACAAAGACTAGGCTGCTGACTGGAGAACCTGAAGCCAGGAACAACTCCCACGTGCCGGAAAGCTTTGACGTGTTTGTTACAGAGACCCGTTTGTGGTCTCCCAGCCCAGGTATGGTGTTGCCCCATAGCCAAGCGGGCAGCCTTTCCCCACACACACACGCGCGATACTCACAGCCTGCGCATAGGCGCTGTATGGGCTGAACGGCAAGGTGAGAGATGGAGTGAATATCCCCAGCTGCCCCACCATTTGCTGCATACGACGGAGGGTCCTCTCCTTATCTGTGTCAGCAAACTTCACCACTAGACTGGAGGAGGCACCCTAGGCACAGAGAGAGGAGACAGAGAGAGGAGGCAGGGGGAGAAGCGGCCGCGGGACAGCCAGAGAGTCAGCAGTCAGGCAAGGTGGGATGGGGCAGAACAGGCAGCAGAGAGGAGCGGGAAGAGGAGCAGAAGAGCAAATATTGGCGTGAAAGTGTTCGGGAGCTGCCTGGAAGCTGGGCTGTGCCCTTCCCCATCCATCCATCCATCCATCCAACCCTTCCCTCTCCCGCCCTTCCCCTCACACCCTGGGCCTTGCACAGCTGCACCGTGAGTGTACACATCCCTGGCTGCATTCACCAGGTGACAATGCAGCCAGGAACACCCAGGACATTGTCAGCCACAAACACCATCTTTCCACCACCATGAGCTTGGCTGGATATGCAGAGCAGTTCCTGGCAGCTGGAAATACCCCTGCTGCAGCAATGCACTATCCGGCCCACAAGGTGCCCCAATCCAGGTTAGAGATTGTGAGAGACAAGATCACAACTCCACTTGCACAAGAAGGCACAGTTGCAGCTACACAACCCCACACAATGCACAAAGCGTTCCCATCCACACCCAGCCTGCCCCAGAGGCCTCCTCTACTGCCTAAATAAGAGAAGGTGGGGAGTGTGCTCAGACACTGGAGTCCTGACTGCTCACGTTGCTGAATTGTTAGCTTGCAAAAACCCTGCTCAGTTTTGAGCTACTCCAGGTAGCTGTCTCCAAGACAAATTCATGGCCTGGTTCTTGGCTCTCTTTTATTTAGCCTTTATAGCTGTAAGTGCTGTCACTACCAGTCTGGACAGACATAGATACACACACCAGCCCAGGAGACAGGATGGTTCCCAAAGACTGTGTGCACACACACACCTCCCACCTCCCGCAACCATACGAGCTGGAAACTGCAGTTGAACCTGTCATGGTTTTGGACAGTGAGGGGAGGTCCCTGCAAGAGGGTGATGGGAAGAGGATTAGGAAGAGGGTAGGTACCCTGGCCTTATACTCACGGGCATTGTCTGGCTGCCATGGAGTGCGTGGATTGCTGCCTGAGCCTCTGTGTGGGATGAGAACTTTACAAAAGCACAGCCTGGAAAGGGACAGAAAGAGCACAGAAGATTGCAGTGACAGGACTGCTGTGAAAGTGCCCCTTGCATCATCACACAAGAGACAGTATCTGGATCTCAAGCAGGGCAAAGGAAAGCCACCCCAAGAAAGCAAGAAACAAAAAGGATGACTCATCCCAAGTCCTCTATCCTAGAAGGGTCTCAAATTGTTACTTCGATAATATACTCTATAGATGATGCCACCGTCTCTACCCTTGCCCCTGATTACCTCTTCCCCAAGTTCTCTATGCACTCCGAATTGTGTGTACAAACATTTCAAATTGCATACCCAGACTGAGCCAACAGGCTCACTAGTGATCCTGGTAACTCAGCTACACATCGTGCTCTGCTTCCCCTCCTTTCACCTGGGTCTCTGCCCATCTTCCCCAATCTTTCCATGCAGCAGCCAACTCCTCCTGCCCTGCTCCGAATGCCTGGCTGTGAGACGGGTCCCCCTAAAGATGGGGCGGGGGACTAAGTGCCCCAGTGGAAAGGAGGCCCAGGTGGTGAGGCAGGTGAGCGCTACCTGAAGAGCAGGGAGAAAGGGCACGACACACAGAGGGGTTCACACCTTTGCTGTTACCATCAGGTCCACGGAGCACCGTACATTCATCAATGACCCCAAATGGTTCAAAGAGCCGGAGCACGTCATCCTCAGACTGCTGCTTATTTAACATGCCCACAAAGAGCTTCCTGTCCCCTAGGGGCAAACACAGAAACATCAACCTTCTATGAGGCTTACAGTCCAAAGCAGGAGGATAGGGACACTTAAGCACAAAACAGCCTAATGTTGAAAACATGCCTGGCATGGAAATGATTTGCTGTTGGCTGAAATGCTTCCAGAGGTGAGTATGCAGGGTCCTCCCAAGCTCCTCACACCTGCAAAAGTTTCTGTGGCTTCCCCTGTCCTCCCCTCCCCAAAGGAAAACAAAAGATTAATAATTTCCTTCTATTCATTAGCCCTTTCCTTTGAACGATCCAATACAAATGGTAATAAGAAAAGCTGCCTGGGCAATTATACCCTTATTGAACAATATGTGAAGTCCAAGAGGTACCTTAGGAAATACAGCAGACCAACCCAGGCAGAGTGAATAAATTCCAGGACCCTTGGCTTCTGTTTCCTCTTCGTTCTCTCCAAGATCACTGTTTCTACAGCTGCTATGTAACCAAGCATCTTAGCTTCAATTTGCCCTTCCCTACCCCAGTCTAATCAGTATGTCTACCGAGCTGTCCTCTAAGGCCTGGAATAAACCCTGGTATCCTGGGTCCCAATTTGCCTCACCACAGGATCAGCCAAATGCAAGACAGTTGGGTGAAGGCCAACAAACAGCTCTGTGGTCCCCACTCCCCACTCTCCAAGGTCATTTTGTACCCATGTCACACTGGCAGGGGGCTGGAAGGCTGGCCAACGCATCCAGCTTTGAGCTCAGGGTCCTTCTGGGTTCCTCCATCAGAACAGACAAGTCAGGATTATGGTTTTGTTGGGATGGCCAAGTGTGGAAGTGGGAAGAAAGGTGCACGGTGCTTTCTTCCCTCCTCTACCCCCGTCAGTACACACGGGCCCATCACAGAGCCTGATGCCATCCAAACACAAACACAACAGTGGCTGGGGCAACATCCTCCACAGATTGCTGTGAACAGCTATTAAAATAGCACAACATTAAAATCCCAGCCTAAATGCCAGCTCAATCTCCATTTTTGCAAGGAGCCAGTTGTGCCAGCTACAGAGGTAACCCTCCCCCACTGCCCCAAAGATGCATGGGGGGACGTGACCCATAGGAGCGAATGTGTCAGGATATGGCTTGGGAGCAGCAGTGAGAAAGGATTCCTTATTGTTAGCGACAGGATCAGAGGGGCCGGCTTCAAACAAAACCAATGTAATGTGACGTGCGTCAGGGAAAATAGCAAGGAAGCTGCTATCTGTTCGAGAGTGCAGTGACCTGAAAAACAACAGGTCTTGGAGCTACAGCAGCAGAGCAAGCTGCAGGGGTGGTGGTGTGTACGTATGGCAGGAATGGATGACACATTACACATTCACACTGCCGGCAAAGCCCCCACCCCAGCCCCTTCCTTGCTCCCCTTGGCTTAGAGGATGGTTCCCACCCAGGTAAGTAAGCAAGCTGCCTCCCTCCCGCTGCTCTGCCACGTACAGACACACTTGGGAACACATGCAGGAGGTATCTACACGTGCCACTGATCCCTTGCAGAAAATCAGATGTGCACACACAGCACATAGGCTCACGCATGCACAAGAACATGCTTGCACATTGCCCCAGACCCAGCAGGTGCCTTCCGAAACAAACTTCCTCGGTGAGCAAGAGGGATGTGCAGGCAGATGCACTCTTCCACCGTGCAGACACCACAGGGAGCCGCTTTGTATGGCTGCACCACCCCACAGAGCCCAAGCACAAGTTCTTGCAGGCACAGCTCTCCACTACATGCAACACAGATGGCACTTCGATCCACCACAGATAAAGGGTTAAAAGTGCTGCATCTAAGGCTCTTACCCAGTCCCAAACAGATACTCCTGATTTATATCACAGGAAGTGGCTGAAATATATGGCCTTGTGTATTTTTTAAAGGTCAAATTTCACAGCTTCCCCGTTTTCATGATTCCCTGGATAACTAAACCTGTGGGAATTTCACTCCCTTCCATTTTCCTTGTGATTCTTTCTACATGCACCTGCATGACAATGGTTGCATTTTGGAGACGCTATTTCAACCGATTGAGTCCATCCAAAATTTAGTGCTCTGGCGATGCCCAGTAATCCCCAGCCAAGGCACAGGAGCTCATAAACCAGGGGCTGCACAGCTTAGCAGTAAGACAGCATCGGCCCCCACCCAAGGGCCAGCTCAGAAATGCTGGCGGGCAAACCAGCCAAAAAATAGCACATAGAGAAGGTGAAAAATCTGACTGGAAGGGGAGTGGAAAAAAAATGGGACTGGTCAGGAACATATTTACTGGGAGGTGGAGAGGAGAATGGAAACTAAAGGAGCAGTAGCTCTGTGCTCCTATTAACATCACCTGGTGCCGTATGGGATCCCAGTTTGGCTATGGGAGGGGACACTTGAGCTCTGCAGTGTTGCCCCTTCCTCTACCCTAAATCTATATTGCAGCTGCAGCCAGGCCTTATTTCAGATATGTGCACCATGCTGCGGCCTTTGGACTGCAAACACAGCAGGAGTTCCTCAAAAACCACATCAACAAAGGAGAGAAACACACTGGGAAATATTTGTACTGACTTCAGATGCTGTAAAATAAACCTTTGTTCTTTGAACTAACAAGCAAATAATTGTGGACTAAGATTTAACAGCCAGAAATGCACTTGATGTCTTGCCTTGCTCTTTAGGGACCCCAGCAGGCTGTCTGGCTGTTTGGGTCAGGGTAGCGGGGGGGTGTCAAGACAACTCGAAAGTCAGTTATATTAGAAATTAAAAAAGCTGGAACTCTAGGTGGAGGGAACACACAGCTACACAGACGTAATGTTTCTTTTGTAACATTGGCCTTTTGCTTCTGGATCTGATTTTGTGTAAAGTGAGGTTTTTGCGGAAGAATAGCAGGTAACCAGTGGAGGTTAGATAAGTGATTCCAGTTTTGGCTGATGACTAATTCAGTGCAAAGACCTGATGGTTACCACAGCCACCCAAAGCTTAAGTCTCTGCCAAGTAACAGTCTAAGGGATGCAAGAGGCCACAACTTTGCAATGGAGGCACTGAACGAAAAGGAACCTTGTCAACTTGCAATCAAATCAGCAATAAACTATGAGTTACTAGTTGTTTTCTCCTTCAGAGGGCCTTGAAATTTCCTGGATAATTCTTGCGGTTTCATCCTCATACCGTTTCTGTTGGATCAAAAGCATTTCTCTTTACCCTGCACTTCGGGAAAGGTCCATTGAAACAGTGGATGCTAGTCTCCATTCTTGCAGTTTTACTGCAGGGCTTCTGTTGTCTGACAGGGCTCACTAACGGAACATTTTGGAAGTCCTGTGTCTATGTGGGAATTTCAGCTTTTCGTTTTTGAATTTGGAAGAAAAAAATGCCAGCCTTCCTGGCTATGCAGAACAGGTTAAAACTGTGATACCTTAGGGACTCAAGCTGTAAAGGCAAATATAAGGAAACACACCTATTGGTTTTGAATCTTTTCTGAATGCCCAGAACGGCAATATTAGAAGGCGGTGAAGTCACTGACAACATAAGAGAAAGATTTTTTCACAGTTATTTTCATTTCATACAGCCCAG
>NW_009209434.1:10260-19547 GCF_000690835.1 Fulmarus glacialis
AGGCTTGTACCCCTAGGATGCCTCTTTGCAGGAACTGGGGACCTGTGAGAGGGGTCCTCTGCTGCTGACCACTCTCCCTCTCCGTGTGTTGGAGCACAACCCAGGCCCTAGTGCCCCCTCGCTTCGGACAGCTTCCGAACAGGAGCGTTGCCCTACCAATGACCGAGCTACCTCCCCTCTCCACAACTGGGCCGAAACCCCGCAAGCTCTTTCACGGATGCCTCTTTGCAGGAACTGGGGACCTGTGAGAGGGGTCCTCTGCTGCTGACCACTCTCCCTCTCCGTGTGTTGGAGCACAACCCAGGCCCTAGTGCCCCCTCGCTTCGGACAGCTTCCGAACAGGAGCGTTGCCCTACCAATGACCGAGCTACCTCCCCTCTCCACAACTGGGCCGAAACCCCGCAAGCTCTTTCACCTGATGTCTGCTGTCACCGCTCTTGAAGTGGTCGATCCCAACTCAGCTGGCATCCTCAAGCCACTGCTGTGGGTCACTGGCTCCTTCGGCTCCCCAGCAGTGCTGGAAGATCTTCTCTCCCCCACTTGTAACAGCACACCCTCCTCCTGCCATTTTTCCTTCACTTTCTCTCCAGCTCTTCTTTTTTACCCTCTGATTGGCAATTTCCCATGCTGTCCAGGAACCAGGAAAATTGTCTGTGATCTCTGACTGTTGAGTTCCCATGGAAACATGCTCTGGGCACAGTCAGTCACCCAGGCAGCAGCAGGAGGGCCAGTGCAGAGAGGTCACTGATGAAGATACCACAGGAACAAGCAAGGAGTTAAAGCTGAATGCTTTGGACACGAGAGATAGAGAGGAGAGCACACAAGCACTGGACACTGCTCCTCTTTAAACCCAATGGATTTAGATCATCTGGCCAGCAGCTGTCAGCAGCCAGGATCAGGGAGAGGGAGGAAGCCCGCTCAAGCAGTTGGCTGTGGATGGGGCGCAGCAAATCTCCTTGGGTATGCAGAGAGCTTCCTTGTCTCTAAGGCAGTGCTAATGGGCTTGGGCTAGCTGTCATATCACATCAGTGCAGCAGAGTGCTCCACGTCTCGCAAGAAGCACAGACAAGTTCCTCTGCCCCCTCACTCCTTCTCCTCCTGGCACTCCCAGGCTCACATCAGAGGCGTGAGGAAAGGAGGAAAGAGCTGACAAAGCCTGCACCAGAATCACAGGTCCCGCTCTGAACTAATGCAGGCATCATCTTTTTACTAGTGAATTCCTTCTGCAGGGTGCAGTAACACTGAGCATCCACATATCCCCGTACAGCCCTTGCAGGGCTGGGCCAAAACTGCCCCTTTGGCACAAAAATTAGCATCTCTCAGAGCATGAGACAAATTCTGGTGCTCTAACTTTATGTACTTAATTCAGGGTGCTTAATCTGAGAGATGTCAGTGCCTGGAGAGGATAAAAGAGGTTCCCTTCAAGGATAATGCAGAGCAGAGCCTCACTGGTGCATGCAGCTGTTTCCTTGATAAATTCCTAGTCCAAACAGTTCTGCCCTGCCCCAAATCTTTGTTTTACCTCCTGCCAGTGTGGGGCTATCACTATAGGGAATGGCTCTTCCCATATCTGCAAACCTGCTCATCCACTTCCCTGAGAAGTGGAGCATCATGACAGAAACCTTTGGAAAGAGCAACCTGATTCAGACAAATATAGGGTGCTGTGGGATCCTGTGGGAGCTCCTCATTTCTGAGCTCTGCAATGAAGCTGGAAGGAAGCTAGGCACATGGGCTGGAGGGAGGCAGGTGTTCAGACTCCAAAGGCTGCTTTTCTCTATGACGTTCTCCATGGGAAGCAGAGCTGATGCCCTGCCGTTTGCAGTCATTAGAGATTGTGGCACTTTTCATAAGCTTAGAGATTTCAGAGTCCAGTGCCTTGACCAAAAGCTTGCCTCCAAATCAACATCATGTTTTTGAACCTGTTGGCCTATTTCAGCTCAATTTGACAGAGGAGCTGAGGCATCAGAAATGTTAAATCCCAACACATTGTGTGATACTAGGTGGCTGTGTATAGAAGAGAGTCCCTAGCAGCGTCCCACCAGCAAAAGAAAGACTGCAGAAATTACCTCAGCCTAGTATTAGACACCAGAGGTTCCAGAGTCGCACTCATCAAAGAGACACAAACTGTTAAGAAAACAAAGCTGCAGTGGTTGGTCTGTTCACAGCCTGAATTGTCTGTTTGGTCTGTTTTTACTGCTGTTGTGTGAGGGCTTAATGCAGGGGCACCAGCTGTGCCTGGGTGGTACTGGTGAAGGTAAATGTGTGCATTCACCTATGAATGTGCGTGTCAAGTGGGCACACGTATGTATTCGCAAAGCAGCGCGCACATGGGGCAACCGTCCGTAGGTGCATCTGCCTGTGTCGCTGCGTTGGCTGTGAGGGTTGCTACGCAGTCATGTCTTACAGCCTGAGAGTGTATGGGATTTGCCCGTGTGTACGTGTCATGGTTTTGTGACGTTGAGTTATTGGTACGACTGGCAAAGGCTTTCCTAGTCTCCTATGCTTTTTTTTTTTTTTAAAAAGACTCATTAGGAATAACCTCAGATACAATTACACAATTTCTAAATTAATTAGAAATCTGGGGTGCAAATTTTTAAAATCAATGTGGTGAGGGAAGGACTGACCACCTAATGGTTGTATCTAGAGGCAATATGAGGTGTGAGTGAGCAGTCAGCTTCCTCTGTCCCCACTGCAGGCACCTCTGAAGGACAGCTCATCCACTCCTAATGTCGGTGTCAAGAAAGAGTGAATCACCCTGAAGGCACTGGTCTCTTTTTACTGTCTATAGCATGGACAAGGACCTTAAACTCAACCCTGAACCCAGGGGCTGAAGTGAGGTGAGATGAATCCAGTCCTGTGTGTTTTAGGCATGCTAGTTTCTTTGGAGGCTTAAGCCACAGTTCTTTTCAAAAGGAGCATGTCTGGGATTCTCAGTATAGCCCAAGGGAATAAAAATGCCCAGACTTCAGGAAAAGTCATGTGTCTTATCCCTCGAGTAAATAATGAAAAGTCACAGATTCTATTTGGAAAAATGATCTGACTTAAACAGATAAACTTTTTTTTTAAAAAAGGAGGATGACACAACCATAAATACATACATTCATATAAAATACTATTAAAAATATCTCATGTTCCTGCCAGTGCAATAATTGAAAGTCACTACAAACTGCTTGGAAGTAACCCCTTAAAATTTAAAACAAAAACCTTCCAAATCTAAACACAGCATGCAGGATATGCTGCCCTACGGCACAAACGGTCTCACGCAAATTTTCCCCTCCACACAACTAAATTGCTTTCAGAGGCAGCACCAACAGCACAAGGCATGGAGACGCAGATGCAGGAATGGAGAGAAGAGGAAAAGAAATGTATCGGTAACACAAGGAAAAGCAGCAAAACGAGTTCATAAATTTGGAAAGGGCTGGAGTTGCAAACCTCCACCTGGAGGAGGCATCTGAGCTGCTGTGAGCTCCCCATTAAATTAACAGAGATTCTCCTGTTCCCAATCTTCCAGCTCTGAACTACTCAGTATATGCTGCTCTAACCAAGCTGGTCCCCTGCAGGCTGACAGCACCTCCATCTCAGGCCTAAAGTCAGGATCCTCTCCCTTCAGACACTATTCCCCTTCACATGCTATTTTCTGCAACAGCACTTGGGCCCTGACAGTGTGATGGGGGCTGCTGCAGGACTGAGAGTGGAGAGGCTGAGACAGTCCAACTGTGATGGGGGAGGCAGAGGAGTGAGCTGCAGACAGGAGAATCAGCTGCGGAGCAGTCAGCTGAACAGGTTAAAAAGCCAGTGCTGCTGCAGGGATCTAGCCTATCTCTAGACTCTCCTCCTGCCCCCCCAAATCCCTGCCACAGGCAAACATCCCTTCATACAGACTGCGGGGAGAGGAAGGCCAGGTCAGGACCCTGTCTCTTTGCTTGGTCCCCCTCACAAGCACAAAGCCGCCAAAGGAGAAACAAGGAGAGATGACAACTACCTCCACGGCTCTCGCTGTCTGCGGGTTTCACTTGAATCGGGCGCGCCATCTGCAATGAAAGAGAAATGCAGAGGGTTAGAGCTTGGCCCATCTGCCTGGCACACAGTGCTGACGGCAGCGGCACCAGGGTGCCCCTTTCTGCCTGCTGAGCAGAGCAGGAGAGTGGCAGAAGGGAACCAAGACATTGTGATGGCAACCAGAACCCTCAGAGAAGGGACCACGTGGATTTCAGACTTCTCAAAAGGAAACCTGGCGCTTTTCCCTGCTCAGCTGCTTGCCTGCAGGGAACAGCTCTGCTGGAAATGCCCACCATGCATAAACCTCTGCCTCCTCAGACACAGCAAAGTGGCAAAGAAAGGACTCCAAGGAAGCAGCTCACCAGTGTGAGACTGGAGCCTGAACAGTGGTCAGGGTGGCCTAAGGTGAGACTATGCCTGGAAGCTCTTCCTAAGCCCGGCCTGACTCAGCGCAGGCATGGTCACCTCACCTACTAAGCCCCTATCTTCCTTGCAGGAGAGAGGAAAGACTGCCTCTGAACTTGGCTAGGAGCAGTACAGCAAGCAGGCATGTTACATTTCCCCTTCCCCAGCCCTCAGGCAGTCAGAGTGGCTCTAAAGAGGGGCAGTGCTGCTCTCCAGCAACATCTCCTGTCCACGAGGGGAACGCTCAGGTTGAAAACTCCTCTTGCTTGGTTGTGGAGAAGAGTTCTTTACCTCTCTTGCAGCCATTAGTGTCATTAGCAATAATCCAACCACAAGCAACAAGCCTGAGGGGTAGCTTAGCTGCCGTCACGTGGGAACTCTCCAGGTAAGACAGAAGAACACTTCTACCCAGGAGTAGCTGCATTAAGTAACCCACAGCTTTAACTGGCTGATTTGCAAAGCAGGGCAAAACTCTCATCTGCTGTAAGGTACGCCTGTCCTGTGCTGCCCAGAAAGGCAATCAACAAGCTGTAGCCTCCTTCCCAGGCCAGCAGGATCCAACAGAGCCAGAATCTCCTCTGAGGAATGGCGTACAAGGCAGATTTCCACATCCATGGCACATCTCACTCCGTGTCTGTCCTGGTTTCGGCTGGGATAGGGTTAAATTTCTTCCTAGTGCTGTGTTTTGGATTTAGTATGAGGTGAATGTTGATAACACACTGATGTTTTCAGTTGTTGCTAAGTGCCCTCCTAGTCCAAGGACAGCTCCCATGCCTACTGACTGAGCTAGGTGCACAAGATGGGAGGGAACATAATCAGGACAGCCAGCCCAGCTGGCCAATGGGGTATTCCATACCATGTGACGTCATGCTCAGTATATGAATGGTAGGCGTGATCCAGGAAGTACCGATCGCTACTTGGTTATCGGTCAGCGCGGGTGATGAGCAATTGCATTGTGCATCACTCATTTTGTATATTCTATCATTATTATTATTTTCCCTTTTCTGTTCTATTAAACTGTCTTTATCTCAACCCACGAGTTTTTCTCACTCTTACCCTTCCGATTCTCTCCCCGTCCCACTGTGGGGGTGGGGGGGAGTAAGTGAGCGACTGTGTGGTATTTGGCTGCCTGCCAGGTTGAACCACGACAATATCTCTCAGCATCATTCACAGAGGCTGACAGTGACTTGAATCAGTGACATTCATAATAAAAAACAATCAGAATATCGCAGGGAAGACCTGCACACAAGTTGCAGGTCCAGGCATAGTCTGCCCCCTCTCTTAGGAAACACCCTCAGGAAAAACAGCAACAACAAAACAGAAGATGAAAACAAGCCATAAAAGTCACCAGCTGAAATGTGTTTAGAAGCCAGCATGCAAAATGTGGACTGCTGTCAGTCTCCAAGCGGTGGCCGAGCCAGGCTGGCCAGAAACCAGAGGTAGAACCCACATCCACAACAGCTGGAGGAAACATGTGAAGTAACTTTGCAGTTCACAGGACAGAGATGCCAACCAGAAGGTGACAGGCTGCCGTGGCATGGCACACCGCTGCGGAAGCCTGACCGCTGGGCACGGGAGAGTGCTTGTGGCAGCTGGGGGCTGTGAGCTGGCTTCCACTGACTGGTGGATCTCAGGCAAGAAGAGCAGAAGCTGGGACCAGCCCCAAGCGATACCATCCCTGCCTCAAGGAGCGATATGAGGCTGCTCGGCAGAGCCAGCGACTGGCTGGCAGCTCCCCAAAGCAAAGCCAAGCTGCTGCCATGCTGCATCTCTATAGGCAGCAGTGCCAACTCCAACTGCATCTCCCAGGACTTGCTGTGTCATTTGGGGGAGAGGGAAAGGCTGAGGGTCCCTTTCCCACTCTCGATCAGCTGCCTGGATTTGCAGAGCTCCTAACATCCCGCTGTGCTGCCACGTGGCCCCAGCATGTGCAGCACTGGCACTCACCAGCCTCTGGGCTGCTGCTCCCCCCACCCAGGACCTGCCAAGGACCAGGCATCTCTCTCAGCCCATGAGCTGAGTGGGATGTGGGGCAGGGGTTCCGAAGGATGCAGTCAGATATTGCTCCAGAAAGCCTCAGATTTCCTTGCTGAGAGGCAGTGGCTCCTATCGCTGCTCACAGCCTCTGGCAACATGCCTGTGCAAGCCGAGGCTGGGGGTGTTTCGGCAGCAGGCTGGATGGGAGAGGGCAGGCAGCCCAGATGTGTGCTCGGAAGAGAGGGCTCGGTGCGGAGCCAAGAGGGGCAGCTGGCCACCTCACTCCCCACTGCTCCCACAGCACTGAGAAATAGCTTTGTTTCTACCCAGGATGCAAAACCAGGATTAAGCTAAACAGATGGGGAGGGAGATGGAGGGACAGACTCGGATCTCGGCTTCTGTGAGGCGCAAATCCATTTGGGGGAAGGGAGGGAGGAAGGGATGCCGTGGAAGCCAAGAGCATCATACCCCCAGGGATGCTGGGGCTGAGGGCTTGGGGCAAGGAGTCGGAAAGGATGGGGGGAGGTGAGGGAGGGGGTTAAGTACCTGAGGACATCTCCCTGTCCCCTCCCCCAACAGGGCTGTCACTCCAGCTCCCAGCACCTAGGGTAAAGGAGGGGTTGTCATGGAAACGGTTATTCACCACATGGAACCTGACATTTGTGGTTGCCATGGAAACCAGCTCTTGGGGGCATTCCCTCTGCTTTGCACAAAAGAGACATTTTGATATGATCTCTGGGGAGGGGGCCCCTTCTACCCATCTGTCCACCCCTTTCCTTCCCCCAGGAACTGCCACGCAGCCGAGGGTGCACTGCAGGGCCTGCCCTTGGGACGGCGAGCCATGGCTGGCCCTACTGAACCTGCCCACCACGGGGGAGCGCACCCCGCGGGGTCACACACCCACAGCAGGGCCATGGCACAACACCTGCAAGACAGCGGGCATGGTGGTGTTGGGTTGACGGTTGGACTCGATGATCTTAGAGGTCTTTTTCAACCTTCTATGATTCTATGACAGCACTGGCGGTAGAGGTGCCAGCGTCGACGCCAGCACAGTGATGTGGGTTAGCACTGGTGCAAGTCTGGAAGCAGCGTCTGGCTGCGGTGACAAGAGGAAGGTGGGCTGCCTGGGGCGAGATCAAGCATGTGGGCTGCTCTGCACCCCACAGCTGTGGCCACAGCTTCTCTCTTGCCTACTTGACACAGCACCTTGGCAGGGCACAGGAAGACTCACCCTCTGCCAATGTCAGACCAAGCCCTCGGTCAAGGGCTGCCTGTTTCCAGAGACCTTGCAGGCTCCAGTGACTTTGAGAGCCACCCACCGAACTGAGGCCTGGTCTCTGGGCTGGTCTTCATCTGCTCTGGAAGATGTGAGTAAAGAGGAGGAAACACGATACAAGGAATTTTGTCCAGATGCTAAGGCTCAGAGAAGAGCAGCAGGATTCTCTGCCTGCTGCTTCCTGAAATAAGAGGTCTCCCAACTGAGGCAAAGGCAGGCATGGTCCTCCTTGCAGAGAACTGGACACCCAGACACACTTTAATCCTTCTAAGTCCCATGTTGCCATTAAAGACGAACAAAATATCAAAGGCCTCTTAAGCAGAGGTGTGAGCCTACAAATGCAAAGAGAGTCCACAGTTGCTTTAACTCAACAACATAGGTCACAAGGCCTTGAGAAGCGTCCCTGTAGGGTCCTAAACTTTGTACACAGGTCTCAAAGAGCTCTGTCCCCTACAGGAACTCAACGCACAGAAAGGATGGTCAAGCCTTACCCCTTCCATTTGAGGGAGAGAGAGAGTAACAGGACAGCAGGGAGGACATGCTTCTGGCTTGCACAGCAAAGTCTGGAAGTATAAATTCTTCTGGCCTCCAGTCATCATCTCAAGCTGCACGGTAATCAGAGAACACACCTGACTCTAAGAAAGCCATACTTGTACATGCCCAGCTGGGCCCAGAATCCAACAGAGTCATGATGTGCCTGCCTTAAATTCCAAGTGCCAAGTAGATGTAGATGCACATGCAGAGACATGCGTGCCTTTACCACACAAAAACACAAACACATGTGAACACACATGTGGGATGGAGAACTTGAGGAAATGATTTATGAGCCTGTGCCTGCCTCACTAACTAAGCTTTATTTTCCTCATTAAATTATTCAGCTGAGCATTAGTATTCTTCATTTCTGAAGAATATCACATTAACATTTAGCACATGCTGTCAGGCCACCACGGGCCAAATGTCACCCACCCCAAGTCCCTCACCCCTGCACTTCACAGTCCTTCCTACCTGCTGCTGATGACAGACTAAGAGCTGTCAGCTCCATGACCCACTGGACTCAAGAAACTTCCACATGCAGCAGTGGACACCAGATGGGCAGCACATGGGAGGGAGCAAAGTTCCCACTGGCCCCCTTCAGCTTCTCCCTCACATTTGCTCTCCTGGCTGGATGCACACCTTCCCTTTCCAAACACAGTCATGCTTACCCTCCACAGCCCACAGCTCTCACAGACGATGTTTCTCTGTCCGCGTCGCTCTCCTTCTCACAAGCACGCAGCCTTTGTTAGCTTGCTTTCTTTGGGGTTACTGGTGGGAAGCAACTGGCCAGCCTGATGGGGGTATGAAGCTATACCGACCACCGGAGCGTTACATGCTCCAAGCACAGCAGCCACATTTCCTGCACGGCCCTCGGGGCAACCAGGGGATCAGGCCCAGTCAGTATGGGTTCATGAAAGACAGGTCCTGCTTGACCAACCTGATCTCCTCCTATGACAAGATGACCAGCTTAGTGGATGAGGGAAAGGCTGGGGATGTTGTCTACCTAGACTTTAGTAAAGCCTTTGACACTGTTTCCCACAGCATTCTGCTGGAGAAACTGGTTGCTCATGGCTCGGACGGGCGTACTTTTTGCTGG
>NW_009209435.1:0-1118 GCF_000690835.1 Fulmarus glacialis
TCCTGCGGGAGCAGCGGCCGGCTGCCATCAGGATCCAGGTGACGTAGCCAGAATCCGTCCCTCCTCTGTGCGGGGGGGATGCAAACCACGGGCGGCCGCTTGCAGCATCCTCCAGCGGGTCCGGGGAGCACCGGTGCTTGCTGCTCCGTACGTTTAACAGCCGGGACTCACCCAAGGCGCTGCGGAGGATGGTGCGGGGCTTGTTTTTCTCACAGCAGCCGCTTTGGGTGCTGGTTTCCTCTGTTTTCCCACGCCGCCTTATCTTCTCTTCTTGCGTGCTCTCTGAAAAACCAACCGTCCGTCGCAGGTCGCGGTAGCTGGTTGTCTTTTCTCCCCCCCGCCAGGCTTGTTGGAGAGGGTACAAGCAGCGCAGAGCTTACCTGGAGAGGCTGCGCTACCTGCAAGCCAACGCAGACGCGGCGATAAAGGTTTGGAAGACTCTTCCTTCACCCTCTGCTCCAACATTGGGCATTGCTCGGCCACGACGTGGTATTTTCCCCCCTGCCCAGTAAAGAGGCAGCTGGGGGGGGATCCGGCAGCTGGACCAGGGCACGGCTGGGCAGCGTGTTGGGGCACGGGGGGAGCTTGGGCTGGGGGGGAATGTCTTGCAAAAATCCCCTCGGTTTTCCCCCTTTCCACCCGCTTGCTTTGGCCAAGCGAGTCCTTCCAGTGTCCGACTGCTTGAACATCTCTCCCAGATCCAGGCGGGCGTGAGGATGTGGCAGGCTCGGAGAAAGTACCAGGAGAGGCTGCGCTACTTCAGGCAGAACGTGAGTGATGGGATGGGGAGTAAAACCGCTCCTGGGAGCGGGTCACCGTCTGTGGGGATGGAGGGGCACGATCCTGAGCGTGCGGTCGGACCATTGTCCCCGAGTCCTTGCAGCGTGAGGGAGAAAATGGTGCGTCCTTGCACAGGGACAGATGGGAAGGAAAAGGTGCCTGGTGGGTCTGGAAGCCAAACTAGCAGGCTCTGTAAGGTGTGGGGAGAGAAGAACACTCCTGTTTCACCAAAAACGAAGGAGGACTTCAAGATGCCCGTTAAAGGGGAAGGAAATTTTGGGGGAAAGGGGTGTGTCGGCTGCGGGAAGTGAAGCTGCGCTGCTGGAGTTGCCGCAGCA
>NW_009209435.1:1188-1497 GCF_000690835.1 Fulmarus glacialis
GGGGGGCCCCGCATCCCAGGCGGCGGCAGATTCCCAGCGGTGGGAGCAGGCAGCCGGGGGCCCGTCCAGCTCTCCTCCGCTCCCCGTGTTTCAGGGCTGCTGTGGGGAAACATCCCTGACCCCCTTGTTTGTCTTGGCAGATTAAAGCTGTAATTAAAATCCAGGCTTTTGTGCGAGCTAACAAGGCCCGTGGGGATTACAGGATGCTGGGTAAGTGCCTGCTCGTCTCTGCTCTGAAGTGGCTATAATTAATTGGGAAGGGGACTCTGCCTCCTCCCTCGTTGGCCCTGCACGGTGGGGAGGCGGTGG
>NW_009209435.1:1681-1965 GCF_000690835.1 Fulmarus glacialis
GCTCCCGAAGGCTTCCCGGGGAGGTGTTGCGGAGCGCGGCACCATCTTGTCCCGTGTCCTGGTGTTGCAAGATGCTTTTTTGGGGAGAAGGATGGGGCGTCTTGGCGAGATGCTGGGGGTCCGAGGGTCCACGGTGGGGGCGGCCGCTCGGTCTTCCTCATGAGCGTTCACGGTGGCACCGTGCCTTGCTGCAGTCCACGCCAGGAGCCCGCCGCTGAGCATCGTCCGGCGCTTCATCCACTTGCTGGAGCAGAGCCAGCACGCCTTCTGGGAGGAGTCGGAGG
>NW_009209435.1:2080-6199 GCF_000690835.1 Fulmarus glacialis
GGCGGCGAGGGGAGAAGCTCGGCCACCTCGTGTGGCTCTGCCGCAGCGCCCGAGCCTGTTCAGCCAGCGCAGAGCTGGTCCTCCCCTCCTTGGCATCACAGCTTGAACTTCCCTCCGCTTCGCTTTTAAAGCTTGAAGGGGTTGGGGAGCGTTGAGGTCCCTCTGCCTCCCCTTCCCCAGAAGCTGGGCTGAACGCCGGAGCTCGCCGGCAGTGACCAACGCCCACCTCGTGTGGCTCTGCCGCAGCGCCCGAGCCTGTTCAGCCAGCGCAGAGCTGGTCCTCCCCTCCTTGGCATCACAGCTTGAACTTCCCTCCGCTTCGCTTTTAAAGCTTGAAGGGGTTGGGGAGCGTTGAGGTCCCTCTGCCTCCCCTTCCCCAGAAGCTGGGCTGAACGCCGGAGCTCGCCGGCAGTGACCAACGCTTCTCTCTCCTTGCCCGTGCGGCTCCAGGAGGTGGTCTCCCACTGCAAGAAGCTGACCAAGAAGAACAAGGAGCAGCTCTCGGAGATGATGTCCATAGACAAGCAGAAGGGGCTCAAGTCGCTCAGCAAGGAGAAGCGGCAGAAGCTGGAGGCCTACCAGCATCTCTTCTACCTGCTGCAGGTTGGTTGGGTGTGTCCACCACAGCTGGGGGAGCAGTGCCGGGACCCTGGGCACCCACCACCCCCTGCCACTCCACGACACTTGGGGTTAGCTTGGTGTTCCTCGTCCCTGCAGACCCAGCCTATGTACCTGGCCAGGCTGATCTTCCAGATGCCCCAGAACAAGTCCACCAAGTTCATGGAGTCGGTCATCTTTACACTTTACAACTATGCGTCCAACCCACGGGAGGCTTACCTGCTGCTCCAGCTCTTCAAAGCAGCGCTGCAGGAGGAGATCAGGTGGGTGGCCATGGGTGCCCCAGTTTGGGGACAGGTCCAGGAAAAGGCTGAACCAGGGGCATCAGCTTGGATGCAGTTATCTCCTTTGGCTGCTGCCTCCTGCGTTGGAAAACAAACACAGTGGTCCATCCCTTTCATCCCGTCCATCCCCTTCATCCCATCCATCCCGTCTCTCTCCCCAGGTCCAAGGTGGACCACGTCCATGACATCCTGACGGGGAACGCCACGGTGATCCGGCTGGTGGTCAGCTTCTACCGCAACGCGCGCGGGCAGAACGCCCTGCGGCAGATCCTGGGTGGCCCAGTGCAGGAGGTCCTGCAGGACAAGACCCTCAGCATCCGCACCAATCCTGTGGACATCTACAAGGCGTGGATCAACCAGACCGAGTCGCAGAGTGGGCAGAAAAGGTCAGGCCCTGAGCAAGGAGGCTTAGCCCGACCACAGGGTGACGGGCGTTGGGATGGTGATGGGGACCTTGTCTTCCATCCACAGCAAGCTCCCGTACGAGGTCAGCCCTGAGCAGGCTCTCAGCCACCCCGAGGTCCAAAGGCGGCTGGATATTTCTATCCGCAACCTCCTCACGATGACGGAGAAATTTGTCTCTGCCATCACCTCTTCTGTAGACAAGATCCCGTATGTATCTCGACGGTTTGTACGCATGTCCCTGCAGTGCTGTTGGCTTGAAGGTAGCTTCAGCGAGGCTTTAGAAAGGGAGGTTGGGTGATGGGGGCTTCCCAGCCCCTTAGCTGCTGCAGGACTGAGTTGCTGCACTGTCAACAAGGGGAAATTCGGGTATCAGCGGGTGCTGCTGCTTCTGCTCCTCCGGGAATGCCCCGCTGGGCTCTTCTTGCCACTCCATTTCTGAGCGCTTTACTAGTGGCATTGAGGTATCTGCAAGGAAGAAGCTGAGCTTTGCGGTAATCTTGGAGGATGAAGACTTCTTTCAGGGACGTCTGGGCTGGCAGCAGGGGAGGGGAGGGAGTTGAGGGATGCTGCAGCCGCCAGCCCCTCCTATGGGCTCCTCCATCGCCCCAAGGCTTGGGGGGGCTTGCCGCTTCTTGGGTGATGGGTAGTAGGGATGGGGCAGGGTGGCTGAGCCCGGTGCTGCCCCACATGCTGATGGACCTCTCCCTGCCCTCTCCTCAGCTATGGGATGCGCTACGTGGCCAAAATCCTGAGGACATCCTTGGCTGAGAAATTCCCCAAGGCCTCGGAGGAGGAGATCGACAAGGTACCCCGGGGCTGGGGGGTCTGCGCGGCTTGGTGGGGTTCAACCGTGTGTGTGTGAAGGGCCAGTATCCCTCTACAGAAGTCCTCTTGACTTAAAAACGCCTTCAAGTCAATGTTTTCTTTGAGCCACTAAGGAAATGCCAATGGAAGGCTCTTCTCTGTGCTGCTGTCCCCTCCGGGAGGGTCCCACCGGGCAGGGCAAGGACAAAACAGTCTTCCCTGCTGAGCTACCAGCCCCTGTGCTCCCCAACACCCAGCCTGTCTTGTCCCCTAGATCGTGGGGAACCTGCTCTACTACCGCTTCATGAACCCAGCGGTGGTGGCCCCCGATGGCTTCGACGTCGTGGACATCTTGGCCGGGGTGACCCTGCACCCCGACCACCGCCGCAGCCTGGGCTCCATCGCCAAAGTGCTGCAGCACGCGGCCGCCCGCAAGGCCTTTGATGGGGAGAACGCGCATCTCTGCGGGGTGAACCAGTACCTGGAGGACACCCACAACAAGTTCAGGTGGGCACCAGGAGGGCATCGGGGTGGGAGGGTGGCTACGAGCCGGTGGCAGGGTTTTCGGGGCTGACCAAGGAGGTTCTTCTCTGCAGGAGGTTCATCTCTGCTGCCTGCTGCGTCCCTGAGCCAGAAGAGAGGTTTAATGTGGACGAATACTCGGAGATGGTGGCGGTGGCCAAACCGGTCATCTACATCACAGTGGGAGAGCTCATCAACACACACAAGGTAAGGGCATAAAACTCATCAGCAAACAAGCAGGTTCCATTTCTTCTGCTCTCACCTCCTGGGCTTTCTGCTGCGTTTCATCATGCTCCTCTGTATCCCACCACCAGCACCGCTCCTCCTGGCCTTTTTTTCCCCTTTTTAAGCAAGCAAATAATCCAGATTCTGCAGGTTCTCTGCTGCTTGTCCTTCCCTGAACCTCGTAACTTTGCAGTCCCCTCTTGGGCGCAAAGGGTGTTGCATCGTTCCTGACTGGCCTTCGCTCCGTTTCTTTGCATGCTCCTTTGCCACTGACTCTCCTCCCTTGCACCATCCAGCTCCTGCTCGAGCACCAGGATTCCATCGCGCCGCACCACGGAGACCCCCTGCACGAGCTTCTGGAAGATCTTGATGAGCTGCCTACGGTCCAGTCCCTTGTCGGTAGGTAGAGCTCCGGGACCCACCGCCCACCCCGGCAGAAGGAGGATGGAGATCAGGATGCTTTTCTTGGATGAAGCTCTAGCTGGATTGCGTTGGGCTTGGGGAACCCAGCCCTCCTGACCCAATGTGGCTACCTGGGCTCTCTCTGCCCTCGCAGGGGAGAGCGTTCCCAGCCCGGCGGACAGCAGTGCCGAGCAGATGCTCTCCCAGCTCAGCAAAATGGAGATTTCCCTCACCCTCACCAGCAAGCTGGTGCCGGCGGCCAGCAGCGAGGAGAGCGACAGGAGGAGCTTGCTGCTGAGGTGAGGATGGGCTCTGCGGGCTTCAGGGGAGCTTGCTGGGGGTTGGGATGCCGGCTGGGATGCTCAAGGGGGGCAAGAAACCCTTGGGAAGCAACTAAATAATGTGCTGCTCTGGTGGAGGAGGGTGATGGTCCGGAGCAGACGCCTGACCTCTCCCTCTGGTCTCTAGCACTAAGCAGATGCTGGTGGACGTGATCCAGTCCCAGCCAGGAGATTCCCTCCCGGAGATCCTGTGGACAGTGGCTTCGGAGCACGAGGTGGGATGCGCGAAGCTGCTGCTGGGGATGAGCTAAAAAACTTCTTGGGGAAACGGCAGACAAGCCCTCAGCAAAAAGCTGCCTTGCTCCTCTCGAAAGCTTGGCCGCTGCTTTTACGCTCCAGCAGTGGCTGGGCTCTGTTTTTCAGAGAAAGCACGTGTTTTGGGCCCGGAGAGACTGGTATCAAAGTGTGTGTGTTGGGGGGGGTTGATTGCTCCGTCTCCGCACGTCCACTCCAGCCGTGTGCCAGGCTCGCCCCCTTCTCGTCCCTAGGAAGCCAGCCACGACCCTCTCCTGCACAGG
>NW_009209435.1:6289-7181 GCF_000690835.1 Fulmarus glacialis
AAAGAGCATCCGCAACCTGCGGCGCTTGGAGAGCCTGGGGCTCGTGGATTCCGCCCATCAGTACCAGGAGCTCATCAACGAGCTGGCCAAGGTGGGCTGGGGGACACTGCGTCGGGAGGTCACCTCTCTAAACCCGCTTGAGATCCCGCTCTGGTGCTTCGATAAAGCTCAGAACGAGTTATATCGGCTTGCTTGTACGGTTTTGTTTCCTCCAGGACATCCGCAACCAGAGGCGCTACCGGCAGCACCGCAAAGGGGAGCTCCTGAAGCTGAGACAGACCCTGCAGGGCCTCAACGCCAAGACCTTGTTTTACGAGGAGCAAATTGATTATTACAATCAGTACATCAAGACCTGCCTCGACAACCTGGCAGCCAGCAACAAGTACGTTTCCTTACAAAAAACCTAATAATTAAAAAAAAAAAAAAAAAAGAAAAAAAGGGAAAAAAAAATGGTATTTGTTTTTTTTCATTGCTATCTGGATGTTGTGAGTCCTGGAGGTGTTGGGGGTCCGAGGGGTCGCGTGTGGCTGGAGACCAGCTCTGAGCATGTCGTCCCTTCTCTTCAAGGGTCAGCGGGAAGAACAAGAAACTGCAGCCGCTGCACTACACGGCGGCCCGGCTGTTCGAGAAGGGGGTGCTGCTGGAGATCGAGGACTTGCCGCTCAGCCAGTACGTAGCCCCTGGTCCGTGGGATGAGCTAGCGCAGCGCAAAGCTTGGGCAGGTAGAGGAAAATAGCCCGGGAGGAGGAGGAGGGTGCATGTGAGCCCACCATCATCCCCCCAAGGATGGGGTGAGTTGTTTTGGGTATTACCAGAAGAGTTGGGATTTGGAGGGGGGTTTTTGGGCTGTGGGTCTGGCTGCATCTGTGGCGAGGGGGGTGCGCTGGGCGGG
>NW_009209436.1:0-15710 GCF_000690835.1 Fulmarus glacialis
TTCTATGATTCTATGATTCTATTCTATATATTGAATGTGTTTATGTGTGTGTGTGTGTGTATACAGATATTTTTATCTTACTGGAAACTTAATGCTTTGGCAGTCAACTCTGAAGTGCTTTGGAGCACAGCCAAGATACTACTTTCTGAAATCTTTTTGAAGTTCTTCTTTTTTGAACTGTGAAATTCTTAATTTTTTTCACCTCAGACTCTCTTTTCCTTTTTTTTTTTTTTTTAAAGGATACTGCCAGCATTGTCAGCCTTGCATTATATATCACCATGCTTTGAAAACAACCCCAGATGAAAAGAGGTCTGGCGTTCAACTGCATCCTATGGAGAGGACATGCTCAAGGACTCCTTATGGATGGCTGGGGTCTCTATGCATCACTGTGGGATAATAAAAGACTAGCCACTTAGTGATGTTATGAGACTACAGCATCTGATAAATGACCTTTTTACAAAGACTACTGAATGTGAGTGATTTACCTGTATCTCCCACTGACACTGTAGACCCAATGGTGATTAGATGCACCGGTCAGAATGGATTCATACAAGAGACACTGTCTTCTTTCTATCTTCCAATAACAAAAAGCTCACTTATTTGTGCAGGAATAATGAGTTCTGTATTAATGGAATCCAAAAAAGTGCCAGGTGCCCTGTCTATAGGATAAAAGTTTGTATTTCAGGCAGAAGAAAAGAAAGGAAGCAGAATCTAAGCAAAAGATACAAGCTCACATTCTGTTTCTTCCTGATTATCCCCAGTGCCACTTGCTGTGCTCTTGCTAATTACCTAAAATGCCCTTTTTTTCTTTTTTCTTTTTTCTTTTTTTTTTTCTTTTTCTATTTAAAGAGGGAAGAGTTGGAATATTTCTAAGCTGATGAAAGATTTAATTAAAATATTTTAAAATCCCCACCTTTTTGTCCCTTATTTCAGATAGGTTGCTAAAGCTATAAGGAAATGGCCTAAGATGACCAGATTTTACAGTATTTTTGCTTTTTCCTCCCTGTTTTTCTTCAGTGAGATGCTTGGCTGCCTTAACAAACATGGGATATCTTTTATCCCATTTCTGAACCACAAGAGTATTCAAATTTTCTTTCTTTTCAGATTGCAGATGGAAAGGGTTTTTGCTTGCCATGGAGAAGCTCACTGAATTTTATTTTGGATGTGAGAAAAGAACAAGTTGGCAATACCAACTATTTGTCATTTGTAAATGATTCCTTAGGGGCTATTGTATCGTATTACATCTATCTGCATTAGCTAAGTAGTGCATCCTCACAAATAATGTGAACTATGAGTTAAAATATTAGAGCTTTTTGGTGTCCTCATAAATCTCTCTTTTATTTCACACAAACAGAGACACCAGAGACCTGACAGCCCCTCTGTGGCTTCTTACCCCCATGGCAGCTTATGCTCCCTTCCACAGAAAGTGGCTCGTGAAACACCAGGGCCCCACTGCACGTGCACCGAAGAGAAATGGACATGCTGTCAGGTGGAACGGGGCTGGATGTGCGTGGCTGCCAGTGTGTGTATATGTAAGGAGCTATGGGAAAGAAGAAGCTTTCTCAGTCTTTGCTGCATATTTTATGTCTTTCGTTTTGTGTCTTGCATGTTATGTCTGAGCACGTGACACTATTAAAAGCTACTGCAGAATCCTCTTTGTTAAATTGGTGAAAACTGGCCTTATAATGGGACAGAATATCAAAATTAACACTTCCTAGCAAAGGAAGTTGCCAGATTTCTTAGATGAACTATAGCATAAGCAAAAAAATGTGATTGCTCTCATTTGATTAATTGTAGTGGCAACAAAAGCCCAAAATAACACCATTTATATTGTCAAGTGATTCTCAGATGAATAACTTTTCTTTCATCTAAATAGCACACAGTCACAATAAATGTCAGGGGATAATGATGCATCTAGATTTTCAGCCAGACAGACTGCTTGACAGTAGTTTAGAGCTGCAAGAAATATCCTACTGAACAGAAATAAGAACAGCAAAGGTGATTTCCTGTACTTCTGAATTTGGCTGACAGTCTACCCCAACATGTGTTGCTGAGGACTGCTACCCTGGCATTGCCTTAAAGCTTTACAGCATCTCCTGCTGTAATACTTTGCTTGCAGCTGCTTGAATTTTTGTTAAATTTTTTGGGCTGTGATTTTCCAGCAGTTGAACCAATCTCAAATTTTAAAAGGTAAAATAAAACATTTCTTCTTGTCAGTCAAAAAAAAAAATCCAACAGCTTCTTTAACAAGCACCGAAATTCAGTCCGAATTTACTGTTGGGATCAGGCCTGCAATGTGTCTGCCAAGGGGATACGAGGTACTGGGCATCGAGACCGGGACCCTCTCCCCTGAGCAGGGAAGTTGTAAGAGGTTGGTGGGGAAGCAGACACTCCCGACAGAGAGATGACTCCTTCCAGAGTGAGCCAGTGGCCCCAACACATGTTGTAAACTCCCTGGCAAAGCGTCCCACCACCCTGTAGCACTGGGCTATTGAGGGGGTGCGAACCTCTTATTGCCACTCAGTTACTGCAAGGACTATGCAAGGAGCAACACAGGCCAAGCCATGAGCAGCTGCCACGAGGCTGTCATTGCTCTGCTGCTGGGTGCAAGTCCCAGGCTGTGTTTCAGCTTGAAAAAGACGGTAAATACTGCCCACAGGAACAGTATTAACATGCACTGTCTGCAAACTTAAACTCTTAAAAAGCATAAACTTGTTTTCTTCCCTTTGTACAGGCATGTGAAGACAGCTTTTAAAGACGGGAGCAAACACCATTTTCCCATGGGCTACTTTTCTATTCAGTAACAGGATAAACTTGTTTTAGGAATGAATCAGGTTCATGTGGTAAACGAAATTCATGTAGTAAATGAAGAGGGGGATTGAGAGAAGGCAGAAGATTGTCTTTCATGAACTTAAAATACTAGGCTTGATTTCCAGCTTTGGGCAGTCATATGTGATACCGAAGTAACGAAGCTGTGATTTTATGTATGACTTCTATATCATATTATAACGTTATGTAAATTGAAGTAACTTGGCCAAACTGAGGACCCACAGTTAATGGTTTGACCCTTCTCTCTCTCTGTCTCAGTTTTATATACAGCTTTGTGGGACTAATAGTGTCCTCATGTCTCATAGGAGAGCTGTAAAATAAAATTAATTTGATTAATTTGAATGATGCTTAGTAAAGAAAGCTTGCTCACCTTCTCATCTGTGAAGAACAAAAAATATTGAGAAGCTACTCACAATCTGAGCACAGTCCATCCCCTGCATTGAAAGAGAGGGAGAGCTCCTGTAAACAGCAGATGGTTATGTGGTGGCATAATTAAAGGCTTTGTCCTACGGAATGTCTAAAAAGAAATCAGAATTACAGATGAATAAGCAGTCTTACTTTGGGCATGTACTATTTGAGAATGCTAGATTTGGGGCTAGATGGTACCAAGCGACATTAGTGTACCTTTTAATGTTCAAGATGAGTATCAATAAATAATCATAAGGTGGAAAGAGGAGAATCACTTCTCTTTCTGCTCAGCGCCACAGGTCTCCATTCGTGCTACAGGATCCTTCCCTTGGAGCAATAGTTTGAAACATTTCTTCAGAAAGGCACCTAAATCTGTTAGAAGTTAGATCGACAACCCAAATTTTATATATATGCTTAATATCGGTAGCTGCCATTAACTTCAGGGGAAGATGAGAACTGAAACAGGCTTTTTTTTTTCCTCTTTAAATGTCAAAATGAGAACATAGTGCTTAGCTTTAGGAAAATATTTGCAAATGTTGGTGTTAGTATACAATGTGTCAGCCTCTTCACCTGCCAAATGGGGAGGACAGTGCTACATCCCACACAAACACGCTACATTACAGACAGACTGAATCCACGACTATTTTATGCTCTGTAAAGCTCTAGGAGAGGAATGCTCATAGCCTTCCAGAAAGAAGCCAGCCTTTGAAGAGCCCAGGTGTCTTGTACCAGGCTGAATAATGACATAAATCTCAGAGGCAGAAAGGACTTGGGACTAAGCTGTTTAAGTGTGAACAGAGTATTTTGTAAAAGATGCAATGTCATCAGTTCAAGAAATCTTGGAGATAACTCGTGAGAGAGAATGCAGATATTCCTGAGGCTTAAATCTGTCTTGAGTAACTTCAGTGTTTCAGTAGGCTTGAGAAGGTAAGTTTGTTTACTCCCTCTTATATTTTCTAACAAAAGTGCTGCTTACTGACAATTAAAAGGTGGAGTCGTGTCTCTTAGTTTTTGGATTAAGACCAGTAACTACTTTTTCTGCATGTCTTGAGGTGATTGCCAATGATGAAGACTGACCACATAATCATTAATGACTGGATATTGTCTTATAAATATCAGGCTTTCTGTCTAAGTGCAAAATTTCTCTTTTCCCCCATGGAACCAGCTTTACACTATTTCTTTCTGTAGGGCAAACGTGTTTCGGTCTTTTGTGGAAAAACACTGAATTACATATTTCTAGGAAAAGATACAGTACAAAGTGTAACTACTTTATGGGTTTATCAGGGCTTTCCTCTCAAAATAAAGGAAATAAATCAAACCTAGTCTTCTGTTAAAGACTATTTTTCTTTGTCTGAACCTGGTTAAATGCATATTGGCCACTCGTGGCAGTTATGCGTTGCCTGTAAGGGAGCTACCTTTTGGAAAAGTTAGCGAAACTGGCCTGACTGGATGATTAGCGCCAGGCATTAGCTCACTACATCAGGTGTTCAGCCTTACTCAGGCAATATGGAAAGCCTGCATACTGCATCTTTAAATGTAGTTGCTTTAGTAGAGAAGAAAACGTGACTAAAGGCCTTAGGAAAAATGCTCATAGTTGGAGAATCCTCTGCCTTTTCTTCTTTAGGTCAAGCAGTACGTAACATGTGCCCAACAGCTGATGTGAGAGCTGTGATACAATTTCCATATATACCTGACGGTCTGCAGAAGGCTTATTTTTTGCAGTGTGGTAAACTAAATAATAAAATAAATATTTCAGTGCTTGAGTGGACCTTTCCTGGTAGGAGTACAAGTTTCCTTTGAAGCATTCTACAGATGCAGCAATACTTTCAAATCTGGGTTAAAGAAGAAAAAGTCTTTTTGCCAGTGTATCCTATAACTTTTATTTTAGAAGTTGGACCCTGATTCCTCTGTCCTGATCACTTCACATTAATCATCCTTGTGAAATTTGGGTGTTTGGGCACCACTTAAAAATTTTTAAAAAGAGCCCAGATTTCCTCAAAAGAGCAGAAGATGGACAAATCCTTGGCATAGTGTTACTACAACAACACTATGAGGCTTCTCGTTTCTTGATACCCTGGCTAAGCATTACTCTTAGCCTTTGGCTGGACTGAACCTAAAGCATTAGGAGGACAATCTTGAAATAAATTCTAACATCTTGGCTACTAAGTTTCGTAGCCGATACGTCTCTTTTAAGAATTAGCTCTTCTTGCTGAGAGATGCACTTTTTGCCCTGATGGGGCTTCTTCTCTTCTGTGTTTTGCTTCTGTTGTCTTTTCCAATGTGATCCACTGTGACAGTGGGGACAAATTCAAAGAAAATCCTCAGCTGACAGGGATGTCTGAGCTTGGCCCATCAGGGACAAGACATAAATGGACAGAGTGCACCACTTCTCCCATCCAGCCCAGTCAGAACTCTAGATTTTCATGATTTAGCTAGGATTTCATGTATGTCAGAGGGAAACAACTCACAGAGGCCATTCATGCAGCCTCTCTCTCTTTGTTTCTATCACTGTGCATTGTAAGTACAATACCCATACCATTGGGTGTTAGTACTCTTGCTCTCCCTTCCCAGCTGGGACAGTGACAGCAGACTACCCGCTGGCTCCTGTGCCCTCAGGGGCAAGCATCAGTTCTGATTTCAGTTTGCATTTCACTTGAAATGAAAATGCATCAGCGGAGACCCCTGGAGCAAGCAAATAAGACAACCAGAGTCCCACAAACCCCTGCAGGCATCTTCCCCCAGGGAAGGAGAGGAAGAGCCAGGGCTGGAGCTCAGAAGGGCCCAGAGGCAAAGAGAGGCTGAGGCTGGGCGAGCTGCAGGCTGTCCCCGACACGGCAGCAACTCCTACACTCATGCGGACACCCTGACCTGAGTCCCTTGGACGAGGACAGTGAGAGGGAACTGCCCGTTCTTGCCTTTTTCAAAGCTCTTTGTCCCAAACTGGTCCCACATGTGTCTTGGTTGCGTTGGTGAGCAGCACCAGTGAATTACCTGTGGTCTCGAAGGGCCCGAGAGGGCTCCGTCCACCCTGACGTCCCCAGGCTGTGTGCCAGCACATGGGGGACCCTCCTGAGGGACATGCCTGGCCTCTGTAAACAGCGTTCTCAGGGGCACCTGTCTCTACACGGAGAAGCCTTTGCACAGAAAAGTGTCCTTCTTCCCTGTTTTTTCATTCAGGCTTGCTTCTTTGTGTTGCAGGTGAAAAGTTATTTGTGACAGGAAGATGAGGCACGCAGGTGAGGGGAAGTCCTAGCAATTGAGCTGGGGAATTGAGGTCAAAAGGTAAATATTGCTTGCTGCGGTGCTTTCTGCTAGCTGCGTGTTGTTCATGCCGCTGTGAACAGAGGCGCTGAGGCTCCCAGCAGCCAGCAGAGCTCAGAGAGCTCTAAATGCAGAAGGAAAACACGTACAACACAACTGTCTCAAAGCAGTGTGCTGTGCAAGGAAGCTCGTTCGCTCCCTGGGTCCTGATCTTGCTCTGGCACTGCACAGTGCCCAGTCTCTCGTGGACCAGGTGTGCTTCGCATTGGAGATGATGACACCTATCTTGAAAAATAGCAATAAGAAGAAAAAGGCTTTGAATGTTTTGTAAGCGGTGGCAACAAAATGGGGAAAGGTCTGTGCACAGCAGCCATTGAAGATGATGATACCTATTTCAAAAAAACAGCAATAAGAAGAAAAAGGCTCTGAGTGTTTCGCAAGTGGTGGTATTGCAGCTGACAACACTGCATTATGCTGGAGCTGGGACTCAAAGCCTGCATCTTCCCGGGAAAATTAGCTCTCCTTAGACCTGCTGGCATTTCTGTCCTCCTGGGGGTTAACTGTGCCGTGGATTGTGGCGTTGTTTGATGATTTATATGGCTGCAACACCTGAGCTAGCCCCAGCTGATGTGTCTGTTGTGCCTCCTTTGTGTGGTCTTTTTATTCCACAAGCTTTCACAGACCTCCAAAATCTTCCTTTAGCACTAATCGTGAGGTAACTGCAAACAAGAAGGAAAATGAAGGGTCCCAGCCAAAACTATCGAACTAGATAGTGGCACCCCCACAGCTATACCATATACATATGTATATATAGAAAAGGGATGAAAAAGAATGAGCAAGAGTGAAGTGGCATTGAAATGGAGTTGGGAAGGAGAATAAAAGAGCTATGGAAATCCTCATGTCTTTATACACCCCTGTCTTGTGTCCAGACCTGAAATGGAGGGAAAGACAGGTTGAGTTTTCAAAGGTGTCTAAAGGATTTCCTTGCCCAGTTTTCACTTGCATTAATTGTAAACTGGCACCCAGCTTCCTTATGCAGCTTTGAAATACCTCTGGGTAGATGAATGTCCCAAAGTCTCTTGGGGATTGACTCATGACTCGGCCATGAGTCAATAGTTGAACTGAGGACAGAGCTTGGGGCCAGGTTGCGATGCACTGAGTTGGTCCCCAACAGCGTGACTCCTGCCAGACTGCCCTATATGAGCACCAGGTCCACGGGTCTGTGCAAATTCTGCTGCCAGGGACAACAGGAGGGCAAAACTTTCTTATTCTGTGTTTTTTAAAGTGAACAACAATATTGCCCAAGGGCAAAAAGCAGGATGGAGGGAAGGACAGGCAGCATAGCCACCTCTCAAAAAGGGAAATAGAGCTCAGAAGGAAAATCTCTTGGCACTGCTGGGGAATTACAGCCTGACAGGCACTTCCACCCTGCAATTGTGCCAAGGCTGGTAAAGGCACCACACAAAATGATAAGAATAACGAGCAACAGCAGCAAAACCAGGGATAAGCCAAAGATCCTCACAACTGCAAAATGCAGCTTAGGGTGGGTTATGCATCTTTAGGAAACTCAAAATTTAATAGCACAGGTACTGGACCAGCTTCTCGAGGAAAATGACATAATTCAGGACTTACACTGATTCATACACATTGAGGATCTCAGCAATTAAAGGCTTCGGTTTCTAAATTAGCATGGCACAGATGCACATGAAAAACCTGGCACAGTTAATAATATTCCAGATATTATTTTTAAGCAGAAAAAAAAAAACCACCAAAAAACCAAACAACCCCTCCCCCCAAAAATTGCCAAGGTACCTGCCAAAGTAAAATAGAGTTTAATTGTTTTGCTTAAGCGTTCAAGCAACACATGTATAATACAGGAAAACACATTAGTTCTTGCCTCCTTCCCCAAATAAAAAGACATCTATTTGTCAGTGCATTTTTAAGTCTAAAAGGCACATTAAAAAACTCCTATAGTGTAAGTTTCTGAAAACATTGCTCAGATTCAGCTTCCATGAGAGCCATCACTCCCATTGGCTGTATTTAAGCATTTTGCTTTGACAATTTTGCAGTCTGTCCATTTTAGTGTAGCTAAAGGACGAAGGGCCAACTCTTCAGGTCCGTACAAACGCAAATCGCAGGAGCTGACGGGACTTTGTCAGAAGAGAGGCTTTAGCTGAAGTCTTTAGGGATACACTGCTGGCTGCGGAGCACAGTCCTGCCTGCCTTTCTTGTAAGAGAGAGAAAAGCAAGTTGTTCTCCCTCTTTTGCTCTTTCTCTGTCCCTGTGTCATTAAGGACCGTGAAGGCTACAGCGAGCCCTCTGTGCTGCTCAGCCCTCCCAGCACCAGCGGCTCAGGGAGCAGCAGGCGTGATGTTTCCACCGAGCACGTGTGCAGGGGCTGTAGAGACACCACAGACGTTTGGCAGCACGTGCTGCTGGGCATTCAGGAAAGGAACGGTTCATCACCCCCCGGATTAGGGTGGAAGGATTGACAGGTCTGCTTAGCCGAAGTGGGGGAGACTGGTCTCACCTCAGCCTTCATGCAGTCTACTGGAGAGGAGTTGGGGAAAAATATTGACTTCTTTCGAGGCCCTCCACAGCACTGAAATCCCGCATCTCTAGGTGGTGCCTGTAAGAAAAATATGCTTTTGGTGCCCTGCAAAGACACAGAGGAAAACAGGGCAGAGGGAACCGACCAGAGACTTGTCTGCCCTGAGCCGGTCCCCCAGGCACACCACCTTTCCAGGAAGGAGGTCTCGCAGATCCCTGTTCCTGATACAGACTCAGAGCAGCACAGGGAGGTAGGAGTCCCATACACCATACCGTGGCGTGGGTGGGGGGATGGATCTCATGCCACCTACATATTGCATGGTGTGCAATAAATAAGTGGGTGGATTGAATGTCATAGATACATACCACTCCTAAACTCTTATCTGTCTGCACTGGTATCTGTGCCAGCTGCTTCTCCACCTACCCAGAGGCCTTTCGGTTATGGAAACCTACAACTCCCGATGATATTTTACTTCTGTAGAGATACACTGCTTACACCCACCTTTGAAACTGAGTAGATCACAGATGCTCTTTCTTGGTACCAAACAGTGACCTGCTCTCTCAGGTGGGGAGCAGTCCTCTTTTGTGTGATTTACTGAGAACTGGAAGTTGAATTAGCAAAGGCAAAGAATACTTTGCTTGTTTTTTGAGTTAGATAGGATTTACCCGTAGCACTGGAAATGGCAACCAGTCACTCCTGCTCTCATCTACCATCTCTGGGAGCTTGCAGCGTTCGCCAAAATGTGGGCCCAGGTCCAGATATGGGGCCTGTGGTAGTACCACACACTTGGCTGCATGACATTGCTTATCTCCCTTTTTTTAATATCCCTGTTGGAAATCTTACGCAGATAAAAATAAACCTTGATGTTCGTTACAAAGTCTGCTTCTCCTTCCCAGTGATTTGCAGACAGGTACTTGCCAAGTGTCTAGTGACTCATTTATTTGGGAAAAAAATCCACCACAACAATATAATCTGCAAAACCACGCTTTTCCCACTCCCATGTAAGAAACATTTTTAACAGCCGCTCAGACCTTGTGTAGAACAGCTATTAGCAACCTGCTTCTCTGTTCTTCCCTAAAAAGTGATGAATACAACTCCAGGGGCCCAATTTCCATTGCCTTTTGCTTCTGGTAGCCCCTGGGCAAAGTGGATGTGACACACTAGCCTGGGTCCAGAGACCCGGCTTACTGAGCAGAGCTTGAGCAGGTAGGCACGGACCGGGGTGATGGAGACGCCAGCACTCTGTCCTTGGCAGGAGGCTGGAGACTAAAGCTCAAGTATGTTAAGCTGCTTTGCTGCTCTGTGGTCCTAGACCAGTCATCTGTTTACTCAGTGTAAAGCTATTTTAGATGGGCTTTTTTTGGCAGCTTGTGAATATTACGGTCATTTAATCTGGCCCCCTGCATAACAGAAGCCTAACAATTCTACGCTGTGAATTCTTCACTGGTTTGAAGACTTCAAGAAAAGTTGCTTAAATCTCCCAACCATCTGTTGCAGTACTCAATTATCTTGACAATTTAGATTTGCTTATTTCTAATTTAAAGCTTTCATACTTGTGTCTCCCCAGCCTTGGATTTTGTTATGCCTTTTCTTAGGTTAGATTAAAAGAAATGCAGCTGAAGGCATATAACTCCGTTCCCTCTCCACCTGTCAAGTTATCTGCCCTTGGGGCTGGGGCCAAAGAACTCTAAAAAGACCCTAAAGCACCGGAGTAGTCTTTTCCTTTGTCAGACTAAAGCACATTAAGAACTGCTCTGGAAATCTAGAGACTAATAAAGCAGCTTTAACAGGCTGGAGCATCTGGCCTTCTACATATTTTCCTTTAGCACTTCCACCAACTGTTGTTTGCTCATATCTACTGGAATCTGTTTATATAGATTTTGCCCAGTCTGCTCTTTCTGGTAATGTTCATATTGTTGTATGTTTATGTGGAGAAATTAAAAAAAAAAAAGAAAAAGAATCTGAACTGAAATATTTATGTAGTCTAGAATGACTTAAACTGAAATGATCCTCACCCGTGCTGGAAGCTCAAAGCACAGCAATACTAAAACTGAAACTACATCAAAAAAAAGTAAGACTTGCTGGGCTCGTTATGCTAGTCAGACTGTTTGGAAAGTCATGCATAAAACAATTAGTACTAACCTCCTATGCAAATACTGCAATTTGAAATGAATTCATTTGCACAGCATATGTGTAGCTAGTTGGACACCAGATAACAATTGTTACAATATTTCTTAGATGATTCTCAGATGTTACCATCATACTTATTCCCATGTTCATTGTACAATATATTCCCAAGCACCACATGCGACTGCTGAGATGTGCAGCGAGCTCAGGATCAGATGCCGTGGGTTGGGTCCCAGAAACAGTAACTGGTTGCAAGAACGATGCTGGCAGCAACGCTGCACTGAGTGCTCTGGAGGGGAGCAACTGCTGTGTTGCCCTGAGGATGTTTTTGTAATTGAGTCCACTTGATCAGCAGAACCTTTGCTAAAACATAGATTGCCTAGACTTTAATTGAAAAAGAAAAATAGAAAACAAAACAAAACAAAACAAAACAAAAAAACCTCCACAAGCAAAGAGACCAAACTTTTGGCACTTACCTCTGAATGTAATGTCATTCTCTGTACTCCAGCAGGGCAGTAGTTGTAGGTGGACTACTCCTCAGATGTGGGCTCTTGCAAGGCCAGATCCAAACAAAGGAGCCACTAGAAACAAGCCTATTTGCAAGTGTAAAGAGAAAAAGAGCTAGATTTTCTACGTTTAGCGCCACTTGGGTCTGAAAGTCTCAGCAGTGCTCCAGAAAAAACATTTATACTCCCGTCATACTGAGCCCCTCGCTGAGGCACACAGCAGTTCAGGAGCCACCAAAAAGCCACAGTGTGTGTGAGTTGCAGAGCAGGAGTCAGGAGTCCCAGTACTTTGCTCTATACACAGGCAGTAAAGGAAGGAGGCACAAGATGCCTGGGGTGGATCAATGCCTATCGCTTATAGCTGTCAAGAAAGCGTATTTGAGTTTTCCCTGATGGGAGAAGCTGACATCTTACAGAGTCAAACACAGGGACTATTTCCAGCAAAGGGCTGGTGTTTCCCCATGTCCTTGGGAAGCAAATTTTCTGTCTTTTCCCATTGAATTCTTTTCTACAAGGTGTCAGCCTGAATGCATACCTACAGTGCTCCTGATTTTTATTAGGAAGCCAAAAAGCTGGGGTTTGTTTTCGAAACAAAAATCCTCCAACTCTCCACCATCTCACCTGCATGCCACAATCTAATCAATACCTACCTCCATTTGAGCATCCCACCATCTCTCATGCGTGATGCTGAAAAGCCCTGGAACAATTAATTACTAGACATGGCTATTTTCTACTTAGGAAGCAAAAATTAACAATCTTGGCATTCTATTTTTAAATAATAAATAGAAAATATTTATTTTACAGCATTTTCAAGATCATTTTGACAAAAAGGCAGTTTTCATCAAGCATTTGACAGACCAAAAGAAAGAACTTTTACAGGAAGCTTCATAGCTCATACAACTACATACACAAGGTGAGCTCTTGCTCTTTAGATATATTTACGTATGTGTATGTTTCCAGTTTTAACAATTACAAACTAAAAGCTAATATACTGAATTTCAAGAAAACTCCTACTCGTGATATAATTACATTGCAGTAACAAAATCAGTGCTTAATATGTTCAAAACAGACAGATATGAAAACAATACAGTATCTTGTCACCTCCCCATCTATACAAATCTGTTATGTTTCTTTTTCGTATCTATCTCATTTCTTCAAAGATCGGCTTCTTTGTACTAGCTCTGTGCAACTGACAATGTATGTTTTTGGAAACAGCACAACAAATCTTATACTAAGATTATAAGAAGATAGAATTCATTGCCGGTGCGGTGAGGAGCAAAAAAAAAAAAAGGCATTTTCCTCATTGCTTTAATGAGTAATCAGCATTAAAAAAAAGAAACAACAACAAAAAATATCCCCCTAAAAGCCCCAAGCAGAGAAAAATCAACCAACTGACCCTCAGTTGTCTTAGTTCGTTATAGAGACATCAATCTACTGACAAAGACATAACCGTGTCTTTGGGCAAAGTCATCTCATGCTTTCCACATCGGGATGATGATAGATATTGGCCACTAGTCATACTGAAAGGAGCAAATATCGTGAAAAAAGGCTGGTTTTGAGCACCAGCCAAACCTTCCAATACCACTACTATATAATTAGGTCAAAACAATGAGATTTGGATCTTCAGAGAAGAATTGACGACTGGCAGCAAGACTTCTTAAAATTCAAGTGAAAAGAAAGTGAAAAGAAAGAAAAAGTGTAGAAATATGCTGAATTCTGAAAAACCCTGATTCACAAGAAGCAAGGTTAAAATCAGGTTTTGCAACTATATTAGCATGAGGAGATTCCTTAAAAATATCTTTGGAAATAAAGTGTAGAACTGCGGGACAGATCCTCAGCTAAATTGAACAGCACAATCAAAGTTCATAGCAGCTAAAATCCTGTCCTGTATATGTATAGTACGCACATTTATAACTAGGGTAATAATAAGTATTATTAAATTCAAGCCACAGCAATTAGACCTGGACTTTGAACATGCCAGCCATCAGGGAGCTTTGGATTAGGCCCATCTCTAGGAAACACATGAAGGACAGAGGAGGAGGAATGAATGACAGAAATACAGCTGCCTAGGAGTGACCTTTAAGATACAAGACTGTATATTAAATAAAAGAAGTGAAAGAGTATAGAAAGAACACGCAACTAAACATCGTAAAGAGATTAAAGCTGTTTATAACAAACCCTGGGAATTTATGCACACATTAAGCACTGATGAAATTTCCTATCCAGACATGATTTTATTTCAAATTATTGAAGCAACAAAATAGTTTAATTACTTTTCCTGTCTTGCCTTTATACTGGCATGTGCAAGATTTCTAAAACAGACTTTTTTCTTTTTGTGTTTTCTTTTTTTTTTTGTTAACCACACTTGCTGCAAAAGTAAAATAACAAGTTCTCAATGCACTGGTTATTAATACCATATGTCTACTTCATAAAATATCTGCAAAATAAAGCACCCTATTATAAGGGTAACAACTGTCCCAGCTTGTATATGAAAAAAAATGTGTTAGCACAGCATACAAACCTCCAAAGATCTATCGAATATTTGTAACAATGAGATATAAAACATGATGTAAACATAAAAATATTCATAGCATATATGACAATCTTCCAGTGGTAGTTATTGGACATTACGGTTCACACATACTGTACACACGCATACAGCAACACAAACGTACGCTCACTCTCTTGCTTCGAGGCTGACTTTATAACCCCCAGTATGGGATCGCCTTTCTTTCAGAGTAATAGTTGTTGCTCTAAGTATACAGCTATTTTCCAATGTATTTGATTCCAAAGAAACACAAAGGAATGATGTAATCAACATGGCAAATATGTTGTATTATGAAAAGTTAGTCAATAAATATTGTTCTGCTACAGGAAATGTTGTGTAACAGTTTAGCCACACAGATTGCAATCTTATACAAAAGGGCAGTTTTTCTAAGTAAGTCCTTATCATATTACAGGTACTACAGCAAAGGCTTTCTTCAGAAACCTCTCGAGTCTTAACTTGATCATGTTTCTCACTCTGTTCACAATCAGTGTTAAAAAAAGCCCAGATCCCCCAAAAAGCAGGCTAGTATGAAGAACAAATTGTTCAGGCAAAAGTCAATAAGAGCCATGTACTTTCACATTATCTCAGCTCCTGTCCCCCAAACACATTACGCAGTTACACCACCTATAGAAACCAGGAAAAAAATATTTATGCATATATGTCTCAGATACAAGTAGCTTTGCTCCTCCTCACCGCACTCCGCCCTTCCAGCTCCTGGGTGTGTTGCTTCTGTAGCAGACAGGCAGCAGTCATGAGATGTGCTAATGACTTCTCCAGGTCACACTTCCCAGAGTCCTTTTCAAGCATTGCCAAGACAGGGTGTGACTAAGTGTGAATTTTTTCTTTCCTGTGTGTTTATTCATTTTTTTGCTATAGAAGTTGTCTCTTGGGTTTGTGCTTTGTTATAGTTTCCTACCATTTTCTCAAAGTACAATATTTTTATTTTTTAACAGCTAGAGAATTTTGAGCCCTCAGAATGGATTTTTTTTTCTTTTTCCTTCCTTTTATTTATTTAAGTGCAGGATGAAGTTTTTGCCCAGTCAAATGTGACTTTGTCCTCTCTCTCCCCCCACCCCTGGGGGACTTGTCTCCCCAGGACCTCCCAGCGGGCAGCTGCCGAAGTCCTTCTCGTCTTATCTCTTGCAGCGTCTACAGGGTGGACGAGCTTTGCTTATAATCCCTCAGGATGACAGAGGCATAGGTCACATCTGGGGGGGTGCAGAGCACCGACTCTGAGACGGGGGAGCTTGGCACAGAGCTGCCCGAAGCCACCGAATCCCGGAAAGGGGATGGGGGCGTCAGCGCCGGAGAGTCTTCCAGAGTCAGTTTGCTGGTCGCCGGCTCCTCATCCTCCTCCTCTGGGTTCTTCTCGTAGACGTATCCCTGAATGAGCTTCAGCTTCTCACTCTCCGCTTCCTCAGCGGGGGGAGACAGGGGCTCCTCGCTGAAGGCGGCCACCTGGAGAGGCGGCAGGGGCGGC
>NW_009209437.1:0-295 GCF_000690835.1 Fulmarus glacialis
CCTGCGCTGATATGTCCCTTCTTCTGCAGCCTGTCACCAGCTGCCCCTTCCCGGGCTGGTGGGTCCGTGGGCGGGCAGTACTGAGGAGGGGATGCTCAGGCTCACTCCGTCTTGCCCAGCTTCTCCCTCCCATCCCCCTCGCGAGTCCCTGCTCCTTGGAGAAAGCAGCTCCTCACTTCTGATGTTCGCCCCGCGCTCTGTCTCCTCGCTCAGATGACCTGGCCATCCCTGCGAGCCGAGTTCCCGGCGCTGAGCCCTGCGCAGCTCCACCGGGTGCTGAGCGAGTGCCAGGCGG
>NW_009209437.1:354-2109 GCF_000690835.1 Fulmarus glacialis
CGGTGAGCCCCTGGCTTCGCGCTCAGCGCTGCTCGGTCACCGTGCTCCGGTCACCCGCAGGCTCCCTCCAAGGTTTTTATGTACAAACCAAACAGGCAATTCCCTTCCCCTCCCTGGGGCTCCTGTAGTAACTGCCATGATCAAGAATAACCTCAGCCCCATGATTCGGATATTGCAAAGGATCAAAGCGCACTCAGAAGGGCTTGGGGCTCTTTCTGTGTTCCCAAGTAAAGGGTGCTGCTGCCTTGCAGCTCACCGTGTCCCCGATACCGGCTGAGAGCCCGCACGTGGCTGAGAGCCGAGAGGCAGGAGCAGCGTGCAGCCCGGGTCAGTGCTAGCCTCCCTCCCTCTGCCTTTCAGATGAGATGCTGGAGTCCTTCGACAACCACCCGCCCATCATCCTGCCCAGCGGGGGCTTCAAAGTGGACCTGGAGGTGGAGACGTTGGACGACAACATCTACCGGCACCTCCTTTACATCCGCCACTTCCTCTGGAGCCTGCAGAGCAAGAGCCCCCACACCAGCGAGGGGCCAGGCTCAGCACCCCCAAAGGTAGCGTGTACCCCATGGAGGGGCTGTTCCTCTCCTGGGTGGGCAGGAGGGTCTTGGGTCCCTCTGGAGACCCCTCCAAGCCCAGCGCCAAGGGCTTGCTGCCCTCGCTTGCTGCCCGGAGCTGCGGCGATGCCCTCGCGTAGAGCTGCTGGAAGGATTAGTGCTGCTAATCCCCCAGCCTGGGGGGAGCGGGAAGGTGAGCTGGAAGGACAGGCTCGTCCCAGCAATCTCGTTAGTGGGGAGGAGGGAGGAAGGGGGGATGTCTGCAGGCAGCGCTCCCCTTCTCCCTGCACCCTGCCTGTCCCCACAGCCAGGCAGGCTTGCACAAAAGCACTAATTAGCTAATGCCTATAAAGTACAGGGAGGGCGAGACGTGCTGCGGGTGCTAAGCTTAACTGCCATTTGTCTCCAGCTCCCTGGGGAGGACATCCCTTCAGCAGGTCCCCTTCTCCTCTCCCACTCTGTCCCCATTGACTGCAGCACCCACAGGCACCACTACCTCCTCCCGTCACCCTGGGGCCACATCACACAGCTGTGGGGCCTAATGCCTATAAAGTACAGGGAGGGCGAGACGTGCTGCGGGTGCTAAGCTTAACTGCCATTCGTCTCCAGCTCCCTGGGGAGGACATCCCTTCAGCAGGTCCCCTTCTCCTCTCCCACTCTGTCCCCATTGACTGCAGCACCCACAGGCACCACTACCTCCTCCCGTCACCCTGGGGCCACATCACACAGCTGTGGGGCCACAGGAGGAGCCATGGTCCCCCGGTGTCCCCCTCCAATGAAGTCCCCCAGCAGGGACATGACCAGGAGTCCCCTCCTGGCTGGCTGTGAGCATCCCCAGCATGGCCCTGGTCACAAAACTGGGGTGTGGGAGCTGTGCTGGGAAGCCAGGACAAGCCCTGGCGGTGTCCGAGTTGCCAAGGCTTTGGCTGGAGCCAGCAGCCATCCTGCCTGCAAAGCAGACAGGGTGGTGGGGTGCAGGTGGGGTGTGAAAAGCACACGTAAGGCGTCCCACAGAGCATTTTTTTCCTTCTTAAGAAAGAGGCATGCACGACGCCAGATTTCCTGGAGGTGAGCAAGAGCCCGGCTGCTGCCCTGCGGAGCACCGTCACCCAGGAGGACTACTGCTCCACAGGGGGCTGCGCCGAGCTGGGGGGGAGCCCCCCACTCTGTCTGGCCACCAACGGCTGCCCCTGCGAGCACC
>NW_009209437.1:2142-2373 GCF_000690835.1 Fulmarus glacialis
GGCCAGGGTCCCCTCCCCCACGGCGCGCACGGCCCCCACGGACCCCTCCTGCCTGCTGACACCCCCCACCACCCCCCTGAACTTCGACTCCGGGAGCCCGGAGTCCCCGCAGGACACCGGCAAGGGGCTGCAGGACCCCCGGAGGAACGGGATGAATGGCACCAAAGGCAGCACCCCTGAAGGTACCGAAAGCTGGTGCTACCCTTCTTTGGGGGTGCAGGATTGGGGCAC